>NC_052155.1:101281102-101388602 GCF_902713615.1 Scyliorhinus canicula | reverse complement strand
TATGACGGTCTAGTCATTCACACATAGGGATTAAATGAATGAACTTGAAGTTTTGAGATTGATTTCATAGTTCTGGTATGAATTTTTGATTGAAGTTGAGTTTCCCAAACAAGAATTCTCAGCAAATGTCTTTTTCAGGTGTGGTGAAGAAACCACACAGCAACGCAATGTGTTTGTGACTTTGTAATATACATTTTTCACCTCAGTTTTCAATCTTATTTGAATTTGCTTCTGGTTTCAAGCTTCTCAAGTTTTAGCTTCACATCATTTCTAAGAAACCCTCCCTCCACTGACATTTTTTTGCAGAAGAAACTCTCTCATTTGTGTATCTATACCCAATATCCATTTTATCTACATAAAATTTTAGAATTTATTTTCCCCTCAATTCCTCCCACTACTCATCCTGAAAGCAGGATCTTGTATTTCACGGAAACCTCTAGCACCTTGCTCGAATGTCGATTCTTCACGCGTGATCAGAGATGCCAAAAAATGAGTCTATCACAGCTCATGACCTCTTTTAGGGGATACTTGCCTAAATTTTCAACCAAGCTTATTGGATAATTAAGAGTAGCAATCTTGTCCAATTTTTTCCCATTTTCCCCCATTTTTAGAAATAGGACTAATAGGCCAAATTTAACAAACTTTTCTAGGCATCATCAAAACTTAACAGAAATGACCAAATATGAGCCCTTTCTTTCCAAAATGGAACTAATGTTAACCACTGACCAAGGTTAAATTAAAGTCAGAGTTGCGATTTTCAAAATCACAATATTTACAATACACTAAAATAAAAGTAAAATACTGCAGGCGTTAGAAATCTAAAATAAAATCAGAAAATGCTGGAAAAGCTGAGCAAATCTGGCAGCATCTGTGGAGAGAAGTAACAGAGTTAATCATTTTTCTTCAGCGCCCTTAAAAGTCAGACAGAATCAAACCATTAACTCTGCTTCTCTCTCCACAGATGCTGCCAGACCTGCTGAATTTTCCCAGAATTTTCTGTTTTTATTTCACAATTTTTAATGCAACATTCAGAATCTTTATATACCGAGTTATCAGAAGCTCTGTTCACGCTCTATGTTGAACACAGCAGCTTAAAACATACAATTATCTCAATTTTAATGCAGCAGTTTGCTGAATTGGAAAACAGGCTGACATTCACATAATTCAAGTAGTACTAAAAACAGACTAGGGATGCTGATGACTGCCCATCACATTTATAGCAGAAGTTAGAACAATACTTCAATAAATGAGTGCTTCCAATAATTAGCCTCGAGAAACAAATGGTGCACGACTAGGATTGATGAAATACTGTTGATTATTCTTTTGTCTACTATCCACGTACCGTGTTCGTTCCCGGGGCCGCAGAAAAATACTTTTCACTGTACTTCAGTACATGACAATAAATATCAACCAATTAATAAAAAACAACGTGGAGAATGCCAATATATGTATTTATGTTTAATTTCTGAATAAAATGGTAGGTAGGAATTATTTTAATCTAAGCCACCTAAGAATTTTAAAGATGCTTAGGTGGGAATGATAAAACAAACAGAAGAAATTTACTTTAAATGCAGGGCTAAGTAATTTTGGAATGATGGAAGGCATTATTCAAAAATAGCCATGGCTCTAAAACATTAATTTAATAAGTCAGAAACAGTTGCCATTGGCAATTTAATAGTTATTAATGCAGAATTTGGTTTGCCCTACTTATTTGACAAATTGTCCCTCTATTCTACAGATGCAATTTCAATGGAACTCCTTAAATTGCAACCCCTACATATTACTTACATACTGAAGGCCAAGAGACATACATGAAGTAATACATTTTAGTTTTGTCGCAAAATAAGCAGTTCACAAAGCATACATAAAACATAATTTCTTACCTCCCCGCTATCTTTATCAGTGCTATATGAAACATCAAGTATCCGATCTACTTCTACATAATCTGGATTAAAAGGTTCATCTTCAACCTACAAAAAAAATTGGGTGGAAGGGGAAGAGGAGACAAAAAACAGTTGACCTCTTGTTTATTATGCTATCTACGTTAGCCTTCAACAGTTTGCCATTGCTAACATGTTAATTAAATTGCTACAATTCAATGCGACTACTCCCCATGAGGAACGCAAATCCTCAGGCTTTATTAACTACCCTTAATTACAGCGTGAAACCTTCTAAATACAATGTTTTACGAATATTTTAAATGGTGTGAAATTACAACTCACTCACGAGCGACTTCTTGAGAAGTTATGGATTTGACTAGTGAGCATTCTTTAAAAATGCAAATACTATCGTTAAAAATATCAGTGTCACTCATAGCAAAAACAGATGACTGGAGGGATAATAAAGATTAGACTGTTTTAAATGTCCTACATAGAACAGAATTTTCATATATGCCTGTTAAATTTCATTATCAAGTTATAAAATGTACTTCTGAAAGTAATGGGACGAGAAGGGTGTCTGAGAAGGAATAATTACTAACGGACGATAGAAAGTGTAACTATCAAGGCAACTAATAAGCATGGTAATAGAAGTTTCATCAGTAGGCTTCCTGCAGTGGTGTATCAAAGTTGCAGTCAGTGCTAAAAACAGGATGCAGATTATATATCAGGCAACTCCTTGCTTTATCACACATCAGTTACTCAAAATGCTTAAATGTTGACTGGCGTGAACAGATGCCATATAGCTTGGATTAACTACTGTGAAAAGCCTGGTCTCCACTCCCCTCAAAGTTATCGATTTTACTTGAAATTATAGATATCCAGGAACAAGGGTCTTCGCTGTATTATTTTCAACTCCCCAGTCAAGGCACTAAAAAATAATTGTTGCATCTCCATCACTGTCCTAGCTGAAATCAGGTATTTTAGAATGTTGATTGAATTGCAGCTTCACCATTAAAAAGTTTAATCAGAAAATAAGTTTGTTTTTAATGGAAAAGGCACAGCTTTGTCTTCTACAGAAGTTGCTTCTGCATTTAACTTGGTAAAAAAGAAATCCAAATATGGACAGTGAACTGATATATTTTTCTTTACTAATTACCTGATGAAGGAGCTGCGCTCTGAAAGCTAGCGATTCGAAACAAACCTGTTGGACTTTAACCTGATGTTGTTAGACTTCTTACTGTGCCCACCCCAGTCCAATGTCGGCATCTCCACACGATGATATTATAGAAATAGGTGATAAAAGGTATATGGAGTTAAGAAGTTCAGCTTTAGGTTGAATAGAATATCAAGGTTACAAAAAGTCTTATTTAACTGGAGACAGCCACTAGAAATGGGGGATGGAATTAATGACAAGGGCACTGAGTATGTGGCAAGGACTTAAATCATAGAATTTACAGTGCAGAAGGAGGCCATTCAGCCCATCGATTCTGCACCGGCCCTTGGAAAGAGCACCCTACCCAAGCCCACACCATCACCCTATCCCCGTAAAGCAGTAACCCCACCCAACCTATTTGGGCATTAAGGGCAATTTAGCATGGCCAATCCACCTAACTTGCACATCTTAGAACTGTGGGAAGAAACCGGAGCACCCGGAGGAACTCCATGCAGACACAGGGAGAACGTGCAGACTCCGACAGCCAGTGACGCAAGTCGGGAATAAAACCTGGGACCCTGGGGCTGTGAAGCAACTGCTAACCACTATACTACCTTGCTGCCCTGACTTAAGACAATGACTTTGGTCATTTGACCACTTAACAGGAGAGAATTGCAGAGAATAGACTTGATGTTAGGACAGTACGGTGGCACAATGGTTAGCACTGCGGCCACAGCTCCAGGGACCCGGTTAAATTCAGCCTTGGGTGACTGCCTGTATGGGTTACCTCTGGGTGCCCCGGTTCCTTCCCACAGCCCAAAGAGTGCAGGTTAGGTGGATTGCCCCTTAAATGTCCAAAGATGTGCAGGTTAGGTGGGGTTATGGGGTTAGGGCGGGGAGTGGGCCTAGGTATGGTGCTCTTTCAGAGGGTCAGTGCAGACACTTTGGGCTGACTGGCCTTCTTTTACACTAGGAATTCCATGGTTATAAGTAATCTAACAACAGGGAGACAGTAAAAGGGTTCCGACACGTGGCGGAGTGATGGAACTGGATTATGCCTGCAATAAACCTGATCCGGTCGGCTGAATCCTCTGAGCAATGGCAATCACAGTTGGATGAACATTCTGCTCCTATCCAAACAGAGCTTTGCATGGGGGTTGGAGTTTGGAGTGGGAAGGTAAAGAGTCAGAGAACCAGTGAGAGAGGCAATCAAGTGTGGAAGTGGTAGGTTGGGAATGAGTAGTTTGGTTATCCAGGAGTGAGATATGTTTTTTCCTGGCCAATTCCCACTGTGCTGATGTATTGGGACTTCAGAGATGCTCCCAGTCCATTTCCTAGGGCACCTCCAGGGCACAATCATCCAGGCACTGGAAAGTATGGGTCTATGTCTTCCGACGGCATGAGCAAAAAGTGGCAGGCAGAAGATAGCCACTGATAAACCCTTGTGGGACTCCAAAGGTAATGGGGAAAGAAACTAGAGAAACTCAGGCACTTATTATAACCAAGATATGGCCTGGTTCTATGGAAGAGAGACTGAAGGATAGAATGTGGTTGACTGCGTCAAAGATCAAAGAAAGGTCATGGAGAAATAGTGCATCACAGGCAGTCACAGGGGATGCTATTTATGATGTTGATAATGTTAGTTTCAATGCAGTAGCAAAACTTGTTTGTTGACACCAAAGTTGTGGGAAAACAGACCAAGCTTTTGGAGGTGAAAACACATTAATGACTTTTTCATTCAACCAACACTGAAAATGGGATTAAATTGGACATTACGGTTGCATCTTGGTGTTACACATCCGTATTTTCTCGTTCCTAAACAAGTCAGCCTCTTAACAGGTGGGGAAAGAGGGGGCAGAGAGGTTGGGATGGAAGATTAAGGCAGACCAAGGCAAGAAGAAAAGCAGGCTGAGGAAGGAAGGGATGGGATGCACAAGCAGAGCGAAGGATAAAGAGTGCGGCAGACAGGAGGGGGAAGGAGAATGAGACAGATTGTGTGGAGAGAGGAAAGATAGGGAGGAGGGAGGGACAGAGGGAAAGAATGAGTCACAAGAGGGAGTGATAGGACAAATATGAACACATGAGCAAAGGGCAAGTGAACCAAACGAGGAAGATAATAGTCAACAGGTAGATACAACAAAAGAGAGACTTACAGAAAGGGGTAGAAACTGTATAAGTGTGTGAAAGACAAAGAATGGAGAATGGCAAAGAGGTTAACATTAAGTTTTATCAATGTTTCATCCGAGCAACACCATGGTAGATCAAATAGGCCTCTATAAAAATGAAGCAATGCAGACCTCAGCGAGAAATTTATTCATTTGTGCCTGCTTTGCTTTGAAGCGTTTAATCTTCTGATGAATTCTCTTGTCCTTTGCCAGCTGCTCCACTGTGGTCCATTGACAATGAAGGTAAGAACTGAACAGAGAAAATTAAAAAAAGTCTCAGACTGCAGGAGTACATTTCACCAGGCAAAACTATGAAAAACACCATTACCGCATACTAGAAGATTTATAAACTGATACTGGAAGCAATAACCGCTTAATTGTATTTTCCTGGGGGGGGGGGGGGGGGGGGGGTGCAGAATATTTCAATTCTTCGAAAATATATTCCAACAAATAATAGGTTACAGAAATAGGAATTCACATGAATCATAATGCAACAACTCAAAGTCTTCAAGGACAACTTACCTGTAAAGGCAATAAAACATGAAAATAAAGGGCTTTCAGAAGAGCAGGTAACTCAATACATGGTAGCTGACAATCTGTTGCTCCTAAGTGTGCCAGGTTACATCCTGGTAAACCTCTTCTGTACCCTCTCCAAAGCCTCCACATCCTTTTGGTAGTGTGGTGACCAGAATTGAACACTATACTCCAAGTGTGGCCTAACTAAGGTTCTATACAGCTGCAGCATGACTTGCCAATTTTTTAAACTCAATGCCCCGGCCGATGAAGGCAAGCATGCCACGTGCTTTCTTGACTACCTTTTCTACCTGCGTTGCCACTTTCAGTGACCTGTGGACCTGTACACCCAGATCCCTCTGCTCGTCAATACTCGTTGTGGTTCTGCCATTTATTATATATTTCCCACCTGTATTAGACTTTCCAAAATGCATTACCTCACATTTGTCCGGATTAAACTCCATCTGCCATCTCTCCACCCTAGTCTCTAACCTCTATATCCTGCTGTATCCTCTGACAGCCCTCATCGCTATCCGCAACTCCACCAACTGGTGTATCATCCGCAAACTTACTAATGAGACCAGTTACAATTTCCTCCAACTCACTTGTATATACTACCAACAGCAAAGGTCCCAGCACTGATCCCTGTGGAACAACACTAGTTGCTCCACAGATTAGACTTCAAGTCAATAGGCAGCCCGATAATGGAGATCGACACGGGAGTTGCTATCTCCATCATCGGTCAGCAGACCTTCCACCGGCTTTGCACAGGAATCCCGCCTTGGAACCTGCTCAATAGCAACGCCAGGTTGGCGACATATACTGGTGAACTGCTAAACATTATATGACCTGCCGTGATCCCGGTTACCAATGGGCAGCAGACATTCAAACAGCTGCTAATAGTGACACAAGGGCTGGGACCCAACCTACTGGGCCGTGATTGGCTGAAAACACTTTGGCTGGACTGCCAGAAGATTTTCTGGGTGGGCACCAGCAGCCTTTACAAAGTACTTGGGAAATATATGGAGGTTTTCCAGGTGGGCCTGGGTAAAATAAAAGGGGCCAGGACAAGAATTTACATTGACCTGGAGGCCCAGCCCAAATACTTCAGAGCACGACCAGTCCCCTGTGACATGCTTGCAAATGTGGCAACTGAATTAGAGCACTTTGAGAGCTTGAGCCTCATACGCCCAGTCCGATTTCCAGAGCGGCTGCACTAGTGGTCCCGGTGCTGAAACCAGATATGTTGGTCGCTTCTGTGGCGATTTATAAAATTACCATGAGTTGAGCCTGCCGCCTGGACTGATACCCCATGTCGCGTTGGAGGATTTGTACGTGAAGCTAGCAGGGTGCCACTCATTCACAAAACTGGATATTTGCCACGCACATCTCCAACTAGAGCTAGACACAGCATCTTGAAAGTGCATGGCCATCAATACCCACAAGGGTCTATACGAGTATACTTGTCTTCCCTTTGGGGTCTTATACAGGGGCTACCCAAACTCATGGCATGCCTGGATTAGATGCTAATTTTGAGGCCACCAAGAAGAAACACTTGGACAATTTGGAAGAGGTCTTCAGGCGTTTCTCCCAAGCGGACGCCTGCCTGAAGCAAGGCAAGTGTGTCTTTCAGTCAAAGGGGGTCACGTACTTGGGCTACTGTGTGGACAGGGATGGCCTGCACCCAGTAGAGGAGAAGGTCCAGACCATTAAGGGAGTTCTGATATCAGAAAACATGACCGGAGGTCATTTTTCGGACTCAACTACCACAGGAAGATTATCCTTAATTTGGCCACCCTGTTGGCACTGCTGCATGTAGTATTGAAGAATCAACGGTGGGCATGGAGGGCACTACAAGAGGAAGCATTTGTCGGCTTGAAGAGGCATCTGCCACCTTTCCAGCTGTTAACCTATTAAGATCATTCACGGCTGCTCGTCCTGACATGTGGCGCCTCCCCGAAACTCTGGCAAATGTGCAGCGTGGCCAGATAAGAGAAAGACTGGTTTGCCGTGATTTATGCAGGGAGAAGAGAGAGAACAAGAGAGTGTGAGGGAGAGCGAGAGAAAGAGAGCAATAATGGGAGGGAGTGAAAGAAAGTGGGAGAGGGCGGGGGAGAGGGAGAGCGAGGGGGGGGGGAAAGGGAGAGCGAGGGGGGCGGGGGAGAGGGAGAGCGAGGGCGGGGAGAGGGAGAGCGAGGGCGGGGGAGAGGGAGAGCGAGGGGGGGGAGAGGGAGAGCGAGGGCGGGGAGAGGGAGAGCGAGGAGAGGGAGAGCGAGGGGCGGGGGAGAGGGAGAGCGAGGGCGGGGGAGAGGGAGGGCGAGGGCGGGGGAGAGGGAGAGCGAGGCGGGGGAGAGGGAGAGCGAGGGGGGGGAGAGGGAGAGCGAGGAGGGGGGAGAGGGAGAGCGAGGACGGGGGAGAGGAGAGGAGGATGGGGGAGAGGGAGAGCTGAGGGCGGGGGGAGAGGGCGAGGGAGGGCGGGGGAAGAGGGAGAGGGAGGGCGGGGGAGAGGGAGAGGGAGGGCGGGGGAGAGGGCAGAGGGAGGGCGGGGGAGAGGGAGAGGGAGGGCGGGGGAGAGGGCGAGGGAGGGCGGGGGAGAGGGAGAGGGAGGGCGGGGGGATAGGAGAGGTGAGGGAGGGGGAGAGGGAGAGGGAGGGCGGGAGAGGGAGAGGAGGGCGGGAGAGGGAGAGGGAGGCGGGGAGGGAGGGGGAGAGGGAAGAGGGAGGGAGGGGGAGAGGAGAGGGAGGGCGGGGAGAGGGAGAGGGAGGGCGGGGAGAGGGAGAGGGCGGGCGGGGAGAGGGAGAGGGAGGGCGGGGAGAGGGAGAGGGAGGGCGGGAGGGAGAGAGGGAGGGCGGGGGAGAGGGAGAGGGAGGGCGGGGGAGAGGGAGAGGGGAGGGCGGGGGAGAGGGAGGGAGGGCGGGGGAGAGGGAGGGGGGGGGCGAGGGAGGGCGGGGGGCGAGGGAGGGCGGGGGCGAGGGAGGGCGGGGGCGAGGGAGGGCGGGGGCGAGGGAGGGCGGTGCGAGGCGAGGGAGGGCGGTGCGAGGCGAGGGAGGGCGGTGCGAGGCGAGGGAGGGCGGTGCGAGGCGAGGGAGGGCGGTGCGAGGCGAGGGCGGGGGCGAGGGAGGGCGGGGGCGAGGGAGGGCGGGGGCGAGGGAGGGCGGGGGGCGAGGGAGGGCGGGGGGCGAGGGAGGGCGGGGGGCGGAGGGGGGGGGAGGACGGGCGGGGGCGAGGGGGGGGCGGGGGCGAGGGGGGGCGGGGGCGAGGGGGGGCGGGGGCGAGGGGGGGCGGGGCGAGGGGGGGCGGGGGGCGAGGGCGAGGGGGGGCGGGGGCGAGGGGGGGCGGGGGCGAGGGGGGGCGGGGGCGAGGGGGGGCGGGGGCGAGGGGGGGCGGGGGCGAGGGGGGGCGGGGGCGAGGGGGGGCGGGGGGGGGCCGGGGCGAGGGGGGGCGGGGGCGAGGGGGGGCGGGGGCGAGGGGGGGGGGGAGGGCGGGGGCGAGGGAGGGAGGGGGCGAGGGAGGGAGAGAGGGGGCGAGGAGAGAGAGGGGGCGAGGGAGAGAGGGGGCGAGGAGAGAGAGGGGCGAGGGAGAGAGGGGGCGAGGAGGGAGAGAGGGGGCGAGGGAGAGAGGGGGCGAGGGGGCGAGGAGAGAGGGGGCATGGGAGAAAGGGGGCATGGGAGAGAGGGGGCGAGGGAGAGAGGGGCGAGGGAAGAGAGGGGGCGAGGGAGAGAGGGGGCGAGGGAGAGAGGGGGCGAGGGAGGGAGAGAGGGGGGCGAGGGAGAGAGGGAGAGAGGGGGGCGAGGGGGCGAGGGAGAGAGGGGGCATGGGAGAAAGGGGGCATGGGAGAGAGGGGGCATGGGAGAGAGGGGGCGAGGGAGAGAGGGGGCGAGGGAGAGAGGGGGTGAGGGAGAGAGGGGGCGAGGGAGAGGGGGCGAGGGAGAGAGGGGGCGAGGGTGATGCGAGGGAGAGAGGGGGCGAGGGAGCGTGGGAGAGAGGGGGCGTGGGAGAGTGGGGGCGTGGGAGAGAGGGGGCGTGGGAGAGAGGGGGCGAGGGAGAGAGGGGGCGAGGGAGAGAGGGGGCGAGGGAGAGATGGGGGCGAGGGAGAGAGGGGGCGAGGGAGAGAGGGGGCGAGGGAGAGAGGGGGCGAGGGAGAGAGGGGGCGAGGGAGAGAGGGGGCGAGGGAGCGAGAGGGGGCGAGGGAGAGAGGGGGCGAGGGAGAGAGGGGGCGAGGGAGAGAGGGGGGCGAGGGAGAGAGGGGAGAGGGGGCGAGGGCGAGGAGAGAGGGGCGAGGGAGAGAGGGGGCGAGGGAGAGAGGGGGCGAGGGAGAGAGGGGCGAGGGAGCGTGGGAGCGAGGGAGAGAGGGAGGAGAGGGGGCGAGGGAGAGGGGGCGAGGGAGAGAGGGGGCGAGGGAGAGGGGGCGAGGGAGAGAGGGGGCGGGGAGAGGGGGCGAGGGAGAGAGGGGGCGAGGGAGAGAGGGGGCGAGGGAGGAGAGGGGGCGAGGGAGAGAGAGGGGGGCGAGGGAGAGAGGGGGCGTGGGAGAGGGGAGGGGGGAGGGAGGAGAGGGGGCGTGGGAGAGAGGGGGGTGGGAGAGAGGGGGCGTGGGAGAGAGGGGCGTGGGAGAGAGGGGGCGAGGGAGAGAGGGGGCGAGGGAGCGAGGGAGCGGGAGCGAGGGAGCGTGGGAGCGTGGGGAGAGAGGGGGCGAGGGGGAGAGAGGGGGCGAGGGAGAGAGGGGGAGGGAGAGAGGGGGAGGGGGCGGGGAGAGAGGGGGCGAGGGAGAGAGGGGGCGAGGGAGAGAGGGGGCGAGGAGAGAGGGGCGGAGGGAGAGAGGGGGCGAGGGAGAGAGGGGGGCGAGGGAGAGAGGGGCGAGGGGAGAGAGGGGGCGAGGGAGAGAGGGGGCGAGGGCGAGAGGGGGCGAGGGAGAGAGGGGCGAGGGAGAGATGGGGGCGTAGGGAGAGGAGATAGGGCGCGGGAGACGAGGGGGCGAGGGAGAGGGGGGCGAGGGGAGAGAGGGGGCGAGGGAGAGAGGGGCGACGGGAGAGAGGGGGCGAGGGAGAGATGGGGGCGAGGGAGAGAGGGGGCGAGGGAGAGAGGGGCGAGGGAGAGAGGGGGCGAGGGAGAGGGGGGGCGAGGGAGAGGGGGGGGCGAGGGAGAGGGGGGGCGAGGGAGAGGGGGGGCGAGGGAGAGGGGGGCGAGGGAGAGGGGGGGCGAGGGAGAGGGGGGGCGAGGGAGAGGGGGGGCGAGGGAGAGGGGGGCGAGGGAGAGGGGGCGAGGGAGAGAGAGGGGCGAGGGAGAGAGGGGGCGAGGGAGAGAGAGGGGGCGAGGGAGAGAGGGGGCGAGGGGGCGAGGAAGAGAGAGGGCGATGGAGAGGGAGGGAGGGTGAGGCAGAGAGAGAGCGAGCGAGCCAGAGAGAGAGCGCGAGCGAGCCAGAGAGAGAGCGCGAGCGGACGACCCAGAGAGAGAGCGAGCGAGCCAGAGAGAAGGAGCGAGCCAGCCAGAGAGAAGGAGCGAGCCAGCCAGAGAGAAGGGGCGAGCCAGCCAGAGAGAAGGGGCGAGCCAGCCAGAGAGAAGGGGCGAGCCAGCCAGAGTGAAGGGGCGAGCCAGCCAGAGTGAAGGGGCGAGCCAGCCAGAGTGAAGGGGCGAGCCAGCCAGAGAGAAGGGGCGAGCCAGCCAGAGAGAAGGGGCGAGCCAGCCAGAGAGAAAGGGCGAGCCAGCCAGAGAGAAGGGGCGAGCCAGCCAGAGAGAAGGGGCGAGCCAGCCAGAGAGAAGGGGCGAGCCAGCCAGAGAGAAGGGGCGAGCCAGCCAGAGAGAAGGGGCGAGCCAGCCAGAGAGAAGGGGCGAGCCAGCCAGAGAGAAGGAGCGAGCCAGCCAGAGAGAAGGAGCGAGCCAGCCAGAGAGAGTACCCACATTTTCGCCATATCCCGTAATTCCTTTATTTTTCAAAAAAACATCTATCCTATCTTTAAATATATTCAATGAAGTAGCGTCTTCTACTCCTTTCGGTAGGAATTCCATACTTTAACCACCCTCTGAGTGAAGAAGTTCCTCCTTGATTCAGTCCTAATCTGCTCCCCCTAATCTCGAGGCTATGCCCTCTTGTCCTACTTTCACCTACCAGTGGAAACATCCTTTCTACTTCTATCTTATCCATTCCCTTCACAATGTTATATGTTTCTATTAGATCCCCCCTCAACCTTCTGAATTCCAGTGAAAATAATCCCAATCTACTCAGCCTCTCCTCATACGATAACCCCCTCAACTCCGGAATCAGCCTAGTGAACCTCCTCTGCATCCCCTCTAGTGCTAGCACATCCTTTCTCAAGTGTGGAGACCAAAACTGCACAGTACTCCAGGTGTGGCTTCACCAGCACCTTGTACAACTGCAACATTACCCCTCTACTTTTAAACTCAATCTCCTTCGCAACGAAGGACAAAATTCCATTTGCCTTCCTAATTACTTGTTGCACCTGCAGACCAACCTTCTGTGACTCATGCACAAGTACACCCAGGTCCCTCTGCATCGCAGCATGCTGCAGCTTTTTACCATTTAAGTAATAATCCGTTCTATTGCTACTCCTACCAAAATGTATGACTTCACACTTATTGACATTATACTCCATCTGCCAGACCTTTGCCCACTCACTCAATGTGTCAATGTTCCTCTAAGGTTTTACAGCCTCAGTACACTTTGCTCTGCCACACACCTTTGTGTCATCTGCAAACTTGGATACCTTGCACGTAGTTCCCAACTCCAAATCGTCTATATAAATTGTAAATAATTGTGGTCCCAACACCGATTCCTGAGGCACACCACTCGTCACTGATTGCCAGCCAGAATAGCACTCATTTATTCCCACTCTTTGTTTCCTGTTATACAACCAATCCTCTATCCATGCTAGTACTCTACCCTTAACACCATGCATCGTTATCTTATGCAGCAGCCTCTTGTGCGGTATCTTGTCAAAGGCCTTTTGGAAATCTAGGTACACCACATCCACTGGGTCCCCTTTGTCTACCTTGCTCGAAATGTCTTCATAGAATTCCAAGAGATTCATCAAGCATGACCTGCCCTTCATGAATCCATGCTGCGTCCGTTCAATGGGACAATTTCTATCGAGGTGCCCTCCTATCTCTTTCTTGATAATAGACTCAAGCATCTTCCCCACAACAGAGGTTAAGCTAACCGGTCTATAATTCCCCATCTTTTGTCTACTTCCCTTTTTAAACAGTGGCGTCACATTTGCTGTTTTCCAATCCTCTGGGATTGCCCCAGTGTTCAGCAAATTTTGGAAAATTACCGCCAGTGCATCTGCTATTACTCCAGCCATCTCTTTCAGTACCCTGGGATGCATTCCATCAGGGCCAGGAGACTTATCTATCCTGAGCTCCATTAACTTGCCCAACACTTGCTCTTTCGTGATAGTAATGGTTCCCAGGTCCTCACCTACCTTCTTCTCTCGGTCAATTGCTGGTTTACTAAGGAAATTGAAGCACTTGTCAAGAGGAAGAAGGCGGCTTATGTTAGGATGAGACATGAAGGCTCAGTTAGGGCATTTGAGAGTTACAAGTTAGCCAGGAAGGACCTAAAGGGAGAGTTAAGAGCGAGGAGAGGATATGAAAAGTCGTTGGCGGATAGGATCAAGGAAAACCCTAAGGCTTTCTATAGGTATATCAGGAACAAAAGAATGACTAGAGTAAGATTAGGGCCAATCAAGGATAGTAGTGGAAAGTTGTGTGTGGAATCAGAGGAGATAGTGGAAGCGTTAAATGGATATTTTTCGTCAGTGTTTACACTGGAGAAAGACAATGTTGTCGAGGAGAATACTCAGGTTCAGTTGACCAGGCTAGATGGAATTGAGGTTCAAAAGGAGGAGGTGTTATCAATTTTGGAAAATGTTAAAATAGATAAGTCCCCTGGGCCAGATGGGATTTATCCTAGGATTTATCCTAGGATTCTCTGGGAAGCCAGGGAGGAGATTGCAGAGCCTTTGTCCTTGATCTTTATGTCGTCTTTGTCGACAGAAATAGTGCCGGAAGACTGGAGGATAGCAAATGTTGTCCCCTTGTTCAAGAAGGGGAGTAGAGACAACCCTGGTAATTATAGACCTGTGGGCCTTCCTTCGGTTGTGGGTAAAATGTTGGAAAAGGTTATAAGAGATAGGGTTTATAATTATCTTGAAAAGAACAAGTTGATTAGCGATAGTCAACACAGTTTTGTGAAGGGTAGGCCATGCCTCACAAACCTTATTGAGTTTTTTGAGAAGGTGACCAAACAGGTGGATCAGGGTAAAGCGGTTGATGTGGTGTATATGGATTTCAGTAAGGCGTTTGATAAGGTTCCCCATGGTAGGCTATTGCAGAAAATAAGGAAGTATGGGATTGAAGGTGATTTAGCGGTTTGGATCAGTAATTGGCTCGCTGAAAGAAGACAGAGGGTGGTGGTTGATGGCAAATGTTCATCCTGGAGTTCAGTTACTAGTGGTGTACTGCAAGGATCTGTTTTGGGGCCACTGCTGTTGTCATTTTTATAAATGACCTGGAAGAGGGTGTAGAAGGATGGGTTAGTAAATTTGCAGATGACATGAAGGTCGGTGGAGTTGTGGATAGTGCTGAAGGATGTTATAGGATACAGAGGGACATAGATAAGCTGCAGAGCTGGGCTGAGAGGTGGCAGATGGAGTTTAATGTGGAAAAGTGTGAGGTGGTTCACTTTGGAAGGAGTAACAGGAATGCAGAGTACTGGGCTAATGGCAAGATTCTTGGTAGTGTAGATGAACAAAGAGATCTCGGCATCCAGGTACATAAATCCCTGAAAGTTGCCACCCAGGTTAATAGGGCTGTTAAGAAGGCATATGGTGTGCTAGCCTTTATCAGTAGGGGGATTGCGTTTCGGAGCCACACGGTCATGCTGCAGCTGTACATAACTCTGGTGCGGCCGCTCCTGGAGTACTGCGTGCAGTTCTGGTCACCACATTATAGGAAGGATGTGGAAGCTTTGGAAAGGGTTCAGAGGAGATTTACTAGGATGTTGCCTGGTATGGAGGGAAGGTCTTACGAGGAAAAGCTCAGGGACTTGAGGTTGTTTTCGTTAGAGAGGAGAAGGCTGAGAGGTGACTTAATAGAGACATATAAGATAGTCAGAGGGTTAGATAGGGTGGACAGTGAGAGTCTTTTTCCTCGGATGGTGATGACCAACACGAGGGGACATAGCTTTAAATTGAAGGGTGGTAGATATAGGACAGATGTCAGAGGCAGTTTCTTTATTCAGAGAGTAGTAGGGGTGTGGAACGCCCTGCCTGCAACAGTAGTAGACTCACCAACTTTAAGGGCATTTAAGTGGTCACTGGATAGACATATGGATGAAAATGGAATAGTGTAGGTCAGATAGGCTTCAGATGGTTTCACAGGTCGGCGCAATATCGAGGGCCGAAGGGCCCATACTGTGCTGTAATGTTCTATGTTCTATGTTATTAGTGTCCTCCACTGTGAAGACCGATACAAAATATTTGTTCAATGCCTCCGCCATTTCATCATCTCCCATAACTAAATGACCACTCTCATCCTCTAACGGACCAATGTTTACTTTAGCCACTCTTTTTAGTTTTATATAATTATAAAAACTTTTGCTATCTGTCCTTATATTCTGTGCCAGTTTTTTTTTCGTGTTCTATCTTACTTTTCTTTATGGCTCTTTTCGTGGCTTTCTGCTGGCCTTTAAAGTTTTCCAATCTTCGATTTTCCCGCTGATCATGGCCACTTTGTAAGCCTTCTCTTTCAATTTGACAGCCTCATGCATCTCCTTAGACACCCATGGTAGATTACCTCTTTTCTTACAATTCTTCCTTCTCACTGGAATATACTTTTGTTGAGCACAATGAAAGATTTCTTTGAAAGTGCTCCACTGCTCCTCAACTGACCTACCATAAAATATTTGTTTCCAGTCTACTTTAGCGAGGTCCTTCCTCATTCTATCATAGTCCCCTTTGTTCAAGCATAGGACCCTGGTATTGGATTCTATCATCACACTCTCCATCTGTATACTAAATTCAACCATGCTGTGATCACTCCTCCCAAGAGGATCCCTAAGGAGCAAGCCAGCCAGAGAGAAGGAGCGAGCCAGCCAGAGAGAAGGAGCGAGGCAGCCAGAGAGAAGGAGCGAGGCAGCCAGAGAGAAGGAGCGAGGCAGCCAGAGAGAAGGAGCGAGCCAGCCAGAGAGAAGGAGCGAGCCAGCCAGAGAGAAGGAGCGAGCCAGCCAGAGAGAAGGAGCGAGCCAGCCAGAGAGAAGGAGCCAGCCAGCCAGAGAGAAGGAGCGAGCCAGCCAGAGAGAAGGAGCAAGCCAGCCAGAGAGAGAGCAATTTATTTTAGTATTTCACAGAACCGGAACATAAGGATTAGGAGAAGTCGGCAATTCAGCCCTTCGAGCCTACTCCACCATTCAGTCAGGTCATAGCTGATCATTTCCTGGTCTCAAAGACCTCTACCTCTTTTCCATATACTTTTAAACAGTTTTTTTAAAATCAGAAACATATCCACCTTCCTCTTGAAACCATTTAATGATTCGGACTCCATCAGACAGCGAGTTCCACAAATTCAATACCCTCTGCAAGATGTAGTGCCTCATCTCAGTTTTAAAACTACCAGCTCTCAACCTACATCTGTGACCTATCATTCTAGATTGCCCCACAAGGGGGAACTTTTGATCTGTATTTACTTTACCAACCCCTTTTAGTATTTTATATACCTTGATGAGATCCCCTCTGATCCTTCTAAACTTCAGCGAGTATAAGCCCAAACTGTTTAATCTGTTCTCATACGTCAACCCCTTCATCCCCAGAATCAATCTGGTGAACCTCCTCTGAATTGCTTGCAATGTCACCACATCCTTCCTCAAATAAAGAGACCAAAACTGGACACAATGCACTAGATGTAGTCTCACCTACACCATGTACAATTGCAACAATATTTCTCTACTTTTATATTCCAGTTATTTTGCAATAAATACTAACATTCAATTTGCCTTTCTTATTACATGCTGTACCTGCATAGACTTTCTGTGATGCATGAACAAAGACACCCAGTTCCATCTGCCCAGAAGCATTTGTATCCGCTTTCCATTTAGATAATAATTTGCGTGCCTATTTTTTCAACCAAAATGCATACTTCACACATTCACATCAAACTTATCTGACAAATGTTGGCGCCATCTCCAAACCTAACTATATCAGACTGTAAAATCTAATTGCCTGCTTTCCCACCTATTTTAGTATCATCCACAAATTTTGCTAAGTTACACTCTGTCCCCGCTTGCAGATAATTTACATGGATTGTAAACAGTTGAGGTCCAAGGACTGAATACTGCAGCACCCCACTAGTTACAGTTCGCCTGCCAGAGAAGGACCCATTTAACCCAACTCTCAGCTTTCTGTCAGTCAGCCAATCCACAATCCAATCTAGTATTCTACCTCCAACCTCCTGTGATCACACCTTCTGGATCAATCTTTTATGCGGCACCTTGTCAAGCGCCTTCTGGAAGTTTAATATACCACCATCCACAGGGTTTGAAGGGTGTATGCTAGGAATGTTATTTTAGAACTCTGTACAGCCTGAGATTATTGACAGTAGGTGGCAGGCAATGTTTGCTACTGCCATTTTATTGTTTATTCCATATCTCTTTGGTGCTTTCATTTGCAGTTTGTTAGATGCTTAAGAAATTATTTTGGAGATAGCGAAGTTCAAAACGTGCAGAAAGTTTTTCAACTAATATGGGCGGCACATACTCAGTGGTTAGCACTGCTGCCTCACAGCACCAGTGACCAGGATTCAATTCTGACCTTGGGTGACCAGTAATGTGGAGTTTGTGCTTTCTCCCAGTGTCTGCGTGGGTTTCTGCTGGGTACTCCAGTTTCCTCCCACAGTCCAAAGATGTGCAGGTTAGGTGGATTGGCTATGCTAAATTGCCCCTTAGTGCCCAAAGGTTAGGTGGGGTTACGGGGATAGGGCGGGGAGAGTGGCCCTAGGTTAGGGTGCTCTTGAGGAGGGTTGGTGCAGACTTGATGAACCAAAAGGCCTCCTTCTGCACTGTTGGGATACTATGATTCTAATATTAGGTGCCTATCGAGGCTCATGAGAGCACTGAGCAGCACACAAACTGAGCCTGAGGGTAATTAATTTTCAACTCAATAACTTCCAAAATTATGCTCAGGGCTGAGATCATGGGCTTCAGAAGGGCAATTTTCATCGATCTATTTTATGGTACCATGTCATCCACTGAGAGAAAGACTATTTAAACACCATTTTGTATTTAAATTTCACCATAAACATACTTACTAGTTTTTGTATTTGACAAATAATTCTTCTACTTCCACTTCTTCTCCAGACTCGGTCTGAAATCACAAGCACATTTTAGAATCTGATTCAACACAACCATTTGTCATTTAAATCTCCATGCAATTCACTATAAAGTGGTTAGGGACATAGTTGTAACGTACTTAAGTAGAATTAGAACGCTGAACACCAAAAAGTTTCCTTCGCCAGGGATTATTTCCCCCCCGCAATATCCCTTCAAAAAGCTATCAGTTCCAACTACTCTGCTTACTGTGTCAACCAACTCATGAATCATTTTATCTCCTCCTTAACCACCAGCTACTTCATTCACAATAACCTGACCTCGACCTGGCTTCCTGCCAAACCCACAGCGTTAAGCAGATGCCAAATGTACCATTTCCTGAGGCAGCAGCCAGTTTGCAGCTGCACTACTGGAAGCCACATGTATTATTGTTGGCAATCTTAAAAACTAATCTCAAAAGTGTTCCAATTTAAAATCTAGCCCCATTACTTTACCAGTGAAATTTAAAAACTGAAATAGAAGCTGATAAACTCAATTATGTATTATTCTTTTCAGCATAGGGTACATTTTCAGTATCATTCGTATTCGCAATACAAAATTGCAGTCAATCCATATAATCAACAACCACTAAGAGGATCCAAATAAGTTCACATTTTGACCTGCTACTGTTACATGGCTGCCAGCTGTTCCTGGCAGATCAAAAATCTGTACTTCAGGTTGAAAATTAAGAATTACGAAAAGACCAGTTTGTAAAATTATTCCCCATCTGCTCAACTTTGAAATAAGAAAATGTTAAAACTTACAGTTTTCTTCATTAGTCGCATGCTCAAGATCTTTTCAGTAACTGGACCAGCTGCAGACTCCTAAAAACAATTATTTAATAACAAATGAAGAAAATTTAAATGTAAACATCTATGAATGCTCATCATAGAATTTACAGCGCAGGACCTCATTCGGCCCATTGAGTCTGCACCAGACCTTGGAAAGAGCACCCTACTCAAGTCCACACCTCAACCCATTCCCGTAACCCAGCAACTCCACCCAAACTTTTTTGACACTAAGGGCAATTCAGCATGGCCAATCCACCTAACCTACACATTTTTGGACTGTGGCAGGAAATCAGAGCACACGGAGGAAACCCACACAGCCACAGGGAGAACGTGCAGACACAGACAGTGACCCAAGCTGGAAATCGAACCCAGGTTCCCTGGCACTGTGAAGCAACAGCGCTAACCACTGTGCTACTGTGCTACTTCTAATCACATACTCCTTCCAAACAACCTCAGGTGCCTTTGTCGCACCACAGTTTGAAAATCTGAATAAATTGGCCAAGGAAATAAAGCATGGAATTGAGGTAAAGGCCAAATATTTAGAAAATGGGAACAGAACAATTTTCACAAAGTGATTTCCCAAGAATCAAATCAGCAGTCAAAATCTAAACCACTGTTTTGTATCCATATATAAATCATCTCAAAATCAGTAATCTTTAATCACATTGTCAGTCTGCTTACTCTTCAGCCCAGCCTTTTAGATGGTTTCCTTGTATAATTTGCACATTGCAGTAGTTCTTATGAAGGAAGTGGTTTGCATCAAAATACTAAATATGTCGTGAACTTGCTCAGTGCTATAATATAGAGCATCTATGGGAAATATTTAAACAAACTCCTAAAGTAACTTACAAGAGGGGTTAGTACTTATTGGTAGAGATTTTCAAATTTCTGTATATAAACAATGCCAACAAATCCCACCAGCATACAAAGAAATAATGATATCCTATCAGAGAATGCCTTCTATGCTCAGATTTTTCTAATGGCACACTCACTACATTACATTCTAGATAGAAGCAAAGACTATTTAAAAAAATTTTTAAATAATCTTTATTGTCACAAGTAGGCTTACATTAACACTGCAACAAAGTTACTGTGAAAAGCCCCTAGTTGCCACATTCTTGCAGCATGGATTGCGGCATGGGTTGGTACCTGGGATTTCGATGTTGTGGCCATTTCGGAGACATGGATAGAGCAGGGAGAGGAATGGTTGTTGCAGGTGCCGGGGTTTAGATATTTCAGTAAGCTCAGGGAAGGTGGTAAGAGAGGGGGAGGGGTGGCATTGTTAGTCAAGGACAGTATTACGGTGGCTGAGAGGACGTTTGATGAGGACTCGATTACTGAGGTAGTATGGGCTGAGTTTGGAAACAGGAAAGGAGAGGTCACCCTGTTAGGGGTTTTCTATAGGCCTCCGAAAAGTTCCAGAGATGTAGAGGAAAGGATTGCAAAGATGATTCTGGATAGGAGCGAAAGTAACAGGGTAGTTGTTATGGGGGACTTTCCAAATATTGACTGGAAACACTGTAGTTCGAGTACTTTAGATGGGTCCGTTTTTGTCAAATGTGTGCAGGAGGGTTTCCTGACGCAGTATGTAGATAGGCCAACGAGAGGCGAGGCCATATTGGATTTGGTACTGGGTAATGAACCAGGACAGGTGTTAGATTTGGAGGTGAGGTAGGTGAGCACTTTGGTGATAGTGACCACAATTCGATTACGTTTACTTTAGTGATGGAAAGGGATAGATATATACCGCAAGGCAAGAGTCACATCTGGGGGAAAGGCAATTATGATGCGATGAGGCAAGACTTAGGATGCATCGGCTGGAGAGGAAAACTGCAGGGGATGGGCACAATGGAAATGTGGAGCATGTTCAAGGAACAGCTACTGCGTGTCCTTGATAAGTATGTACCTGTCAGGCAGGGAGGAAGTGGTCGAGCAAGGGAACCATGGTTTACTAAAGCAGTTGAAACACTTGTCAAGAGGAAGAAGGAGGCTTATGTAATGATGAGACGTGATGGTTCAGTTAGGGCGCTTGAGAGTTACAAGTTAGCTAGGAAGGGTCTAAAGAGAGAGCTAAGAGGAGCCAGGAGGGGACATGAGAAGTCTTTGGCAGGTAGGATCTAGGATAACCCTAAAGCTTTCTATAGATATGTCAGGAATAAAAGAATGACTAGGGTAAGAGTAGGGCCAGTAAAGGACAGTAGTGGGAAGTTGTGCGTGGAGTCCGAGGAGGTAGGAGAGGTGCTAAATGAGTATTTTTTGTCTGTATTCACACAGGAAAAAGACAATGTTGTCGCGAATACTGAGATACAGGCTACTAGACTAGAAGGCTAGAAGGGCTTGAGGTACATAAGGAGGTGGTGTTAGCGATTCTGGAAAAAGTGTTAAAATAGATAAGTCCCATGGGCCAGATGGGATTTATCCTAGGATTCTCTGGGAAGCTAGGGAGGAGATTGCTGAGCCTTTGGCTTTGATCTTTAAGTCATCTTTGTCTTCAGGAATAGTGCCAGAAGACTGGAGGATAGCAAATGTTGTCCCCTTGTTCAAGAAGGGAAGTAGTGACAACCCCGGTAACTATAGGCCAGTGAGCCTTACTTCTGGGCAAAGTCTTGGAAAGGTTTATAAGAGATAGGATGTATAATCATCTGGAAAGGAATAATTTGATTAGAGATAGTCAACATGGTTTTGTGAAGGGTAGGTCGTGCCTCACAAACCTTATTGAGTTCTTTGAGAAGGTGACCAAACAGGTGGATGAGGGTAAAGCAGTTGATGTGGTAAAGCAGTAAAGCGTTTGATAAGGTTCCCCACGGTAGGCTATTGCAGAAAATACGGAGGCATGGGATTCAGGGTGATTTAGCAGTTTGGATCAGAAATTGGCTAGCTGGAAGAAGACACAGGGTGGTGGTTGATGGGAAATGTTCAGACTGGTGTCCAGTTACTAGTGGTGTACCACAAGGATCTGTTTTGGGGCCACTGCTGTTTGTCATTTTTATAAATGACCTGGAGGAGGGCGTAGAAGGATGGGTGAGTAAATTTGCAGATGACACTAAAGTCGGTGGAGCTGTGGACAGTGCAGAAGGATGCTACAAGTTACAGAGGGACATAGATAAGCTGCAGAGCTGGGCTGACAGGTGGCAAATGGAGTTTAATGCAGAAAAGTGTGAGGTGATTCATTTTGGAAGGAATAAAAGGAAGACAGAGTACTGGGCTAATGGTAAGATTCCTGGTAGTGTGGATGAGCAGAGAGATCTCGGTGTCCATGTCCATAGATCCCTGAAAGTTGCCACCAAGGTTGAGAGGGTTGTTAAGGTGGTGTACAGTGTGTTAGCTTTTATTGGTAGAGGAATTGGGTTTCGGAGCCATGAGGTCATGTTGCAGTTGTACAAAACTGGTGTGGCCGCATTTGGAGTATGGCGTGCAGTTCTGGTCGCCGCATTTTAGGAAGGATGAGGAAGCATTGGAAAGGGTACAGAGGAGATTTACCAGGATGTTGCCTGGTATGGAGGGAAGATCTTACAAGGAAAGGCTGAGGGACTTGAGGCTGTTTTCGTTAGAGAGAAGAAGGATAAGAGGTGACTTAATTGAGGCATACAGGATGATCAGAGGATTAGAAAAGAGGGAATAGTGTAGATAGGCTTTAGAGGGGTTTCACAGGTCGGCGCAACATCGAGGGCCGAAGGGCCTGTACTGCGCTGTAATGTTCTATTCCGGCGCCTGTTCGGGTACACAGAGGGAGAATTCAGAAAGTCCAAATTACCTAATAGCACGTCTTTCAGAACTTGTGGGAGGAAACCGGAGCACCAGGTGAAAACCCATGCAGACACGGGGAGAACGTGCAGACTCCGCACAGATAGTGACACAAGCCAGGGATCGAACCTGGGACCCTGGAAGCCATAGTGCTAACCACTGTGCTACATGCTGCCCACACAAAAGATGAACTAAAAGATGAACTGGAGAGAAAACATTATTTTGCAATAAGTTCCAGTTTGTTTCTTTTCTGAAGCAAACACTATGCAGTAAAATGTACTCACATGGGTCGGAAATTATTGCTTGGGCCCTTGATAAATCAACACAAACATTAATCCTATTTGATTTACAGTCTTCTTTTGCACATTTTTATATCCATTTTAGTTTGGCTCTTGGGGTTGGCGGAGTGAAAAATCTGAGGTTTGACTCTGAAATAGATTTAAATGCACTTTTTTTCCCCCAAAGGGTGGCAGAAAGTACACAAGAAGCTCATGGAATGGGCCCACAGAACTAAATTCTGCTACTGAACTAAACACAGCTGAGATCAAGGTCCATTCCTTACAGAAAAACACATTCAATACTGATGCAAAGAAGAGCTGCAGAAACACTTGAATTCACTTGGCATTTAACATTGACAAGGTAGGAAAGAGAACACATTTGTGTATTCTCCAGCATCTTTCACAACCTCAGGACATCCCGAAATTCTTTACTACCAATGAAGGGTAGTCACTGATGTAATGCAGGAATAGTAACAGCTAATTAGCTGCCACAGCAAACTTCCATTTACAGAAATCCAATAGCCAGATAATCTGTTTTAGTGATGTCACTTGAGGGACTGTTAGCAATGAAACAGGGAGAATGCCATCTGCTTCCAAATAGATTGTTAGCGCCGGAAAGGAAGATGCTATATGACCAGCATTTTAATTCAAAGGATTATCTAGTGCTGCAATAGGTCATCTGGAGCTCTTACTTCATTTGACTGTAAGATACGTCAATTCTACAGACGGTGGCTATGATTGAATGGAACCGGTCAGAGTGGCCAGAAGCTTTCCACCGTACTGGTGGCTAGATCAGGCGGAAGGTCCAAAGCTGGCCTTCAGGTTAAGTGCCTTAATTCAGGTAAATTACTTCCGGCCTCCTGGCCAGAAGCGACGTGGGCCCTCCTGCTGGTTCTTCAACCAGTGGGTGGAGCAAACCTCCATCACTGTGATTAAACGGTACCTATTATAAGGAAGAACCTCTCATCCTATTCACTCATTTATTATCTTGCGGTAGAATAACTGAAGGTAAATAAATTTGCGTTTTCCATAATAACTTGGGGAAATGCATCTCACCAAAACTAATGACAAGACTACAGCTGCACAGTAAAACTAAGGAAACTGTTTGCTGAAGACACATTCCATGTTCTGCTACTTTGCAAAGTCACATATTCAAACTAGCAAACTTTTCCCTATAAATATGACAATCAATCAACCATTCCTTAGATTTTGACTGACTTAGAATCTGGGCCTCACAGAAAACCATATGTTAATATTTTCCCTTGTCCGTAAATATTCCAGATCTGTTTCAATTAAATTATGACAGCGGGTAAAGTAAAGTCAGACAAGCTCCTCTGATATCTAAGCTCTTAATCATACTGGCAGAAAATTCAAGATTATCATTGGTTTTAGCCAAATTTGTTTAGTAGGTACCAGAACGAAGAATCGGGGTGAGGCATGAGAAGTGAGGAAGTTTAGCTAGGAATTGATCTCTGTTGTAATGCAAATTTTTGTTCACAGTACTGTTGTGCAGGTTTAGAATACTAGTTAAAAATCTGACAGTTTACATGTATGTACTAAATGGGTATTACAGAAAAGTCTTGTGGAACTTGGACCACTTATCAGTCAAATCAAGTCATACGCTGTTCGAAAATTTTTGTGGTCGGGCATTTTTCAGAAATATATAGTATAGCGTAAGGTCTCCATTTCTTGTCGACAGACTTTACTTCCGAGATTACAATATTGAACCACCGATTTTGTTACTATTTCACCCTGAAAAAAAAAAACTCAATTTTGAGTTGTAAACATTTCCGGTGTAAACAATAGCCTGGCTCAACTTTTTGCTGGCACTCCAGGGCAGTCTCAAATCGCCCCTCCAGCTCTACTAGCCATATCATATTCATTTGATGTGAAGTTAAACTTGACACAAATTGGTTTAGTTTTGTATTTAATTTGCAACAGTTCATTTTTGTTCGAATCTCAAACTACCCTTTGCTAACAACCACCCATCCAATCACTGGCATCTGCTGTGTCCACTGTTTTCTCCCCACCAAATTCCTGCTAACCTCCAACTTGATGTTCCCAGCTCTCCAATATACAAATTTTCTTGAGCCTGATAGCTTCCATCCCAACCCAGTGTCTTGCCAGCACCCCCACAGACCCTTACAACTACCCCAGTTCTTCATGGGTTCAATGACCTATTTTTGGGCTCTACCGGACTGTTGTCTTAGGTGCACACTTGAAATGTTGGCTTCAGGCCTTCATCAGGAATCTGTTAATGAAGATTAACAGATTAAAAGGACATTAAGGGCATCCTCATGATATTGACAACTGCTATTTCATGTATTTAGGGTGCTAAATAACAGGACTTAAACTAATGTCTTGAGGTAGCCCTTTAAAGCAGTGATCTTCAAAGTCGTGGGTGGGTCATGGGCATGAGGGTCATGGAGTCATCCGTTGTGGCGCTCCCGATTGAGCAAATTCAGGCGCAACAGCCGACTTTTAACTATGCCGGCTGCGAGTGGCCTTTTTAACATATAAAAAGAATGCAGCCGCAATGCGCGTGTGTCCGTTCATTGGTGCGCATGCGCAGAGTTTTGCACATGTGCACCTATGAGCGGGCATGCATGTGCTGCGCGGCCGCATTTTTTTATGTGGCAAAAAGGCCGCTCGCAACCAGCATAGTTAAAAGCCGGCTGCTGCTCGCACTGCCTGGTTCGGAAGTGCTTGGTTCTTCTGAACGACGCCAAGGCCGAATTTCCCCCAGCGACGAGCACCATCGGACCCACCCGCAGAGATCCAGTGCCATGGGTTCCACTCTGAACTCGCTTGTATCTACAGCGCACTCATTTTGCACGACTATGAGGTCACGGTCACCCAAGAAAAACTCAATGCCCCGATTAAACAGCTGGTGTGACCATTGAGCCTTTCTGGCCTAGTCTGTTTGCCAAGGCATTGGCTAATATTGATGTCAATAGTCTGATCTGGAACGTTGGTGCTGGTAGCAGTGCCCCAGCTGCTGCAGCAGTTTTTTCCACCGCTGCCCCTGTTGCTGCTGAAGAGAAAAAGGAAGCGAAGAAACAGGAAGAATCTGAATAGTCTGACGATGACGTGGGCTTTGGTCTCTTTGATTAAACGTGCCATGCAACAACATTGTTACAATTTACAAAAATTAAATAAAAATTGAATATAAAAGCTGGTGCTGCGGCTGAAGACCGCGAATTTGTGCAATCGGAGACACAGAAGATTTTTTAAAAACTTGATGTAATCTTCCTCCCTGAGGGAGGCAGAGAGCAGGTCACGGCCCCCGAATGTGACATCACGTGCTTTGGGCGTGATTGCGATTCCTCCATTTTGTCAGCAGCAAACAAGGCAAGAGAAAATGGTGGGTCGCAAAGGTCGGCCGGGGTGGGTTGCGAAGGTCGGCCGGCGTGGGTCGCGAAGGTTGGCCAGCTGGTAAAAATGGATCCCCGGAAAAAGTTTGAAAAACACTGCTTTAAAGAATACCAATCTTGTACTTCAAATATGCATCCCTTGTGAAAATAGGTTACCAGCCTTGGAACTACACAAAATGACTTTGCTCATCCACCAGAATGGCAGGGCCTTCACAGCATAGACTCCCATTCAGTTCCTTCCGTTGACTTTTTACTCCTTCGCCTATCACTGAATTTTCAGATGGCCAGTTCCTGCCTTTAACTGCAGCATGTTTCAACCAGCAACCTGTAATCACCACCACCAGTAAATACAACACGTGGCCTACATACCTCTCCTGATCACAAATGGTCTAAAATATATCCGAAGTTTGCTGTTCTGCAGCACTATACAGATCTCATCTCTTGTCTTTTTCATCTTCCTTTCATCCATCAGCTCCCACCCCAGTAACTAATGCTTCTCATCATTGTCATCTTGCCAGCCCATACCACAAACTGGATGTTTCCTGACTAGTACTTCATAACAATTAGCATTCCTCAGCATGTCAATTCCCATTGAAAAGAAACCGAAAGGAGAAAATATGCTGAAAGAATCAGGACAATTAAAAATTGAGAAATAAAAAGAGAACCACAAAGAGAAAGAGAACCCAAAGGACAAGTACAATACAGAAGCTGCAATATTGACACAACAACAGAGAATGTATGCTCTGCCTTTTGTAACTATTGCCATAGAACACAGTATACAGCATTCAAAGTATGATGCAAACTTAATGTGCACATTAACCTTATTCCTCATGTCCCGATTTTTGAGACAGGGTTTTGTCACTGCTGCAAATTAAAATTAGTGAGTGAGTCACAATACCCCTTTTCAAAATGCACTGAAAGCTTGTATCTCAGGCTCTTGACAATGCGTAAAGCACAGTATTTCCGACACTGAAACATGGTAAGGTGATAAGGATTTCAATGTAATAAAATATTCGTATATTTTAAACTTTAAAAAAAAAGATCTTTTCGCAGTTTCAGGTGCTGTCCACCGAGTGCCACTATGGAGCACCATTTGTTTGTATCAACCAGCAGCCATGTTATTAATAAACACGTTTTTTACAAGTCGAAAAGGACAGAAAAGTGATAGAAATGGGGGCATTAATACAATAACTAAATAAAAATATGAATGTTTGTTTAAAGTCAACTTATAATTTTAACAATAGCCAGATAATACATTTCTTCCAACAATGCAGAACTAGTCGTTCCATGTGAATTCATCAGGCTTTAGCTATGAATGATGGCCAATGAGCACCATTTAACCAACTTTGGCTCAATATGATACAAATTACTATTACTCAAAGGGCTTAATGATGTGCACTTCTGTAAGTAAACAAAATGTGTATTTAAAGTTCTAAAATGCAACCAACTTTCTACGAGAAACAGCTCAATTAATATGAATAAAATTATTGATACATCATTTCACCCCAAGTTAGTGGGGGGGGGGGGGGGGGGGGGGGAGAGAGAAGAAGAAAAAAAAATCGAAATGAGCAATTAGTCATATTTATTTTTCACTTATGGAATATGAAAGCTAAAATAATTCAACTCAAATTAATTTAAATTATTAATGTCATTGACTTATGACCAATACCTGTTCGGACTGTGAAGTGCTTAATGGTGAATCTTTTCCTGCATCATCATCATCAGATATTTTAAATTCTAGGTCCTCTGTATATCGCTTTCTTTTCACTTGTCGACTAGAGCGACGCTTCTGAAAAGAGAGTTAAAGAAAATTTGTTACGATACATTCTGGAAAATTAGCAATATTTGACAGTTAACTGGCAATCTGGAATTTAGAAAATTGAGAAGAGGTATAAGCAAACAACTGGTCTGCGTGTAAATGGTGTGCTTAAAATGCTGGTGATGGATCAGGCAATAACAGGGTTCAGTTGCAACGGTGATTATGTGCAATATAAATGTAGATTAGTATCAGTCTTCGGACATCTCTTACTGGACTAATACAAGAGCAAAATACTGCAGCAATGCTAGAAATCTGAATAAGAACAGGATATGCTGTAAATACTCACCAGATCTGGCAGCATCTGTGGAAAGAGAAAGACAAGAGTTAATGTTTCAAGGTGCCAATGAAAGGTCATTGGCCTGTAACATTAACTCTGTTTGGCTCTACACAGATGCTGCCAGATCAGCTAAGTATTTTCAACATTTTCTGTTCTTATTTCTAACTGGATTAGATTTGGAGAAAAATTATTGCCAGTTAATGCTATTATTGCTCTCTTCAGTGGCTATTAACAAACTGAATTTTAAACTTAATTAATAGGGAATTCCAAAGGAACTTATTTATTCAGTGGCAAGAACACTACAAAAAGTGAAAATCACTACATAGGTGGATTTAAAAGGAAGTGAGATAAACAAAAGGCTGAAAGGAATAGAAGATTATGCTGAGAGGGCGGAAGTTTGTGTGAAGCATCAATACCAGTATAGTTTGTACTGTAAATTCCACATGATCAGTCTTTTATGCTGTGAGTTCAGCTAATAGGAACTGAGACCACATCTTTCCAGCAGCTAGATAAGTAATTTCCATGCTGGACACTAGACAAAAAGTGAACAATTGTGCAAACTCAACAGATACAAAAATGTTTTTAAAAATGCATCAATTATTGTTACAAGTGCAAGGCTTCACAAGATGGATCTTTCTTTCATTTAGGGTAAAATGAAGGAATGAAGAGGATCATTTGGCCTTTCTGAATGCTTCTGACAACTAGACTGTGTGGTTTGGGTTTTAAAGATTCAAAGGGCCCCCCCGTTGTTTTACTGGGGGTGCAAGAAGTTCACACCTGTAAACAATGACCAATGTATGCATGCGGGATGGTGGGCAGACTGTTAGGTTTCCAAAGTACCGAGGTGTTAGGAATGTCAGGTTTTATCAGATTATGCTTTACACTGCATACTTAAGTTTCAAGAAGTTGGGAGCCTAAAGGATAGCTAATTAGAATTTCTACCTGGGTACAAGGCCCATGTGATTTACATTGCGATTGAGTGCAAATATCCATAGGAAGTCACTAAGATCAGGTTACAAGTTTTCTAAAAATATCACTGAACTTCACAGACAAATTTAGTCTGCAAGAATTCAAGAGAAGGAGCAACAGCTGAGACATAGAGACAGTAAGTCTCTGTAGTTCACCATGCAAGAATGTGGGTGGGAGCCCGTGCTCAGATTGTAAGAGACCAGATTGAGGAGGGCTCAAACTAATTTGATTTTTGGGAACTCAAGGAAAAAATACCAGCTAACTTAATTTTGCAATGGGCTGCCTTTTGATTTTCAGGGCTCAAGACATCTCAGCCACTCCAATCTGTAGCTGTCACACTCATTGACATAGTCCATTCCGATTGGAAGAGATGCAGAGGAACAACTTGGCATTCCATTTTGCTCCAGTTATTATTGTCTTGGTTGTAACTATCTTTTCCTCAAGTTTCCAATGGTAAACCTCCGCAATCTCCGATATTATAAAATGCGTGGCACAGTGCTTAACACTGCTCCCTCAGTGCCAGGGGTCTGGGTTCAATTCTAGCCTCAGGTGACTGTGTGGAGTTTGTACTTTCTCTCCGTGACTGAGAGTTTGCTCCCACAGTCCAAAGATGTCCATATTAGTTGGAATGACATACTAAATTGCCCTTTAGTGTCCAGGGATGTGCAAGTTAGATGGGGTTACGGGGTTGCAGGGATAGGCCGGGAGCCTGATTAGGGTGCTGTTTCAGAAGGTTGGTGCAGACTCGACTGGCCGAATGGCCTCCTTCTGCAGTGTAGGGATTCTATAAACAGTTAAATTTACCACTGCAAATCAAACAGCGACAGGAGCAATAATGGCTGATTATCACCCCTTTCACTAGCCAAGGGACGCAAAGCACAATCATACACCCCCTATCAACATCTCAACTGAAATTAGCCACCCCAGCATAAAATGGGAATCAAACTTGGGACCTTTGTGGCTTAATATTACACCACAGTATATTTATCCATCAAGACAAACAAACCGGTTAGGAAATAGGTTCATCACCAGATCCATCAGAGGATCCAAAAAGTAAAATGAATTCATTTACAAGAAAGATTTTTGTTTCATAGCATTTACAGTGCAGGAGGCCATTCAGCCCATCGGGTCAGCGCTGGCCCTTGGAAAGAGCACCCTACTTAAGCCCCACGCCTCCACCCTCTCCCATTTATCCCCGTAACCCAACCTAACCTTATTGGACACGAAGGGCAACTTAGAATGGCCAATCCACCTAACCTGCACATCTTTGGACTGTGGGAGGAAACCGGAGCACCCTGAGGAACCTGATGCACACACTGGGAAAAGGTGCAGACTCCACACAGACAGTGTTTCAAGCCGGGAATCGAACCTGGGACCCTGGAGTTGTGAAGCAACTCTGCTAACCACAATGTTACCGTTGCTTCTCAATTATGATCAAAAGACATTGGTGAAATACTAAATCCATTTGAGGAATGAAATCCTACTCTGAAAATGGAGCCCAATCAATTTATTCAAATCATCAGAGAAACTCCATTGCCACAAGACTTAAGGAAATTAAAATGAAATGGACCTTCCCTCTGCTGACTTCTGCCGTTGAAGACACTTTTGGTGCAGGCGATACCCCCGGGCCTGCATCAAACTTTATTCCTGGGTTTCCAGCCGCCTCCTCCATCTTCTTTTATTGCTTCTTCCCCATGGCTACCGCAAAGAAAGTTTGATGGTCAAACCAGTCGGACTTGTCGTCCAGGATAACTGCTTCTCAACCTCCAACAACAGGTTCCTTCTCTCTCACTCTTCCTGCTCTTCCAATCATATGCTGTCTCCGAAGGAGAGGCAAGGGCAAGAGGGAGGGAACATTTGATTGGAGGAGCTGGAGCTGCCAACTTGGGAGGGAGGGGCAGCACGGTGGTGCAGTGGATAGCATTGCTGCCTCACGGCGCCGAGGTCCCAGGTTCGATCCCAGCTCTGGGTCACTGTCCGTGTGGAGTTTGCACATTCTCCGTGTTTGCGTGGGTTCCGGACCAACAACCCAAAAATGTGCAAGGTAGGTGGATTGCATCTTAATTGGAAAAGATGATTAGACACTCCAAATTGGCAAAAAAAAAAGAAAAAACTTGGGAGAGAATCTGTGATTGGAGTAGCCACCTATAGTTTGCCTCTCCCATGCTCGTTCCTCCTGCAACCAATTTGTATTATCTTCTTGCTCTTAATGAGACACCTGCACCTGTAATTGTTCTGCCCCGTTTGTACAGAGTAGCCATAATGTTAAATAATATGTACAGGACGACCGTTCTTGAATTCTTTCCCCAATCTTGTTTTTTTTCCCCACAGGTTACTTGTGGGGTTTTATTTGTGTGACCCCATGTATTGTGAATCCACGGATCACTGTTGTGTGAAGTTAGCACATTTTCCCCCTATTTGCGTGGGTCTCACCCTCAGAACCCAAAGGAGCATGAAAAAGCCCTGGCAGAAAGGATTAGGGGAAACCCCAAGGCGTTCTACACTTACGTGAGAAATAAGAGGATGGGCCGAGTGAGAGTAGAGCCGATCAGGGATAGTGGAGGGAACGTGTGCCTAGAGTCTGAGGAGGTAGGGGAGGCCCCAAATGATTATTTTGCTTCAGTATTCACTAGAGAGGGGGACTTTGTTGCTCGTGAGAACAGCGTGAACCAAGTAAATAGGCTCAAACAGGTTGATATTAAGGAGGAGGATGTGCTGGAAATTTTGAAAAGCACCAGGATTGGGCGACGGGATAAACCCAAGGTTACTGTGGGAAGCGAGGGACAAGATTGCTGCACCGTTGGCGATAATCTTTGCGTCCTCACTCTCCACTGGAGTAGTACCGGATGATTGGAGGGAAGCGAATCTTGTTCCCCTGTTCAAGAAAGGGAATAGAGAGTGGTGGGTGTGTGGAATGCACAGCCTGGAACAGCAGTAAATTGAAGGGGTGGAGGCTAGGTTGATCTTAGATTAGGATAAATGGTCGGCAGAACATCGTGGGGCGAAGGGCCTGTACTGTTCTATGTTCAGGGTAGGCGAATTGGCCACGCTAAATTGTCCTTAATTGGAAGAGAGAGAATTGGGTACTTTCAAGTCATGAAAAAAAATTTTTTTTTGAATCTAGGTCATGGGGATTTAAAGAAAGTGGAAAAATTTACCTTGCTATAGACCTTCCGAGTAAACCACACTGCAGAAGTTAGTTTGAGGAACAGAAAGTATCCATCGAGTTGGAAAAGGATCTAGGAATCACTTTTGGCGGGTTCCTGGAGAATGGAGTGCCCCTTTAGTGGGCAGAGTAAAGATTCACCGTGGAGGGAGTTTTTGAGTTGGGTTAAAGAATTAACAAGGGAATTTTTCTTTAGTCTTGAGCATAAGTTACAAAATGGTGTGTTTCATCAATGTTGCTTTTAGTTTCTTTTACAGTACAAGTCTTAAATCTTGTTGTGCAATTACTTTAAATGGTCACTGGGAATTCAAATTTGTTTTTTTATAGTCAATCAATCTCTACAGGGATTGGATTTGTTTATTGGATTGAATTTGTTTATTGTCACGTGTACCGAGGTACAGTGAAGCGTATTTTTCTGTGAGCAGGTCAAACAGATCATTTAGTGCATGAAAAGTAAAGAAAATACATAATAGGGCAACACAAGATACACAATGTAAATACATAAACATTGGCATCGGGTGAAGCATACGAGAGTGTAGTATTAATCAGGTCAGTCCATAAGAGGGTCATTTAGGAGTTTGGAAACAGCGGGAAGAAACTGCTTTTGAGTCTGTTTGTGCATGTTCTCAGACTTTTGTATCTCCTTCCTGATGGAAGAAGTTGGAAAAGTGAGTAAGCCAGGTGGGAGAGGTCTTTGATTATGGTGCCCGCTTTCCCAAGGCAGTGGGAGGTGTAGATAGAGTCAATGGATGGGAAGTAGGTTTATGCTGGGATGTGTTCACAACTCTCTGAAGTTTCTTGCGGTGTTGGGCCAAGCAGTTGCCAGACCAGGCTATGATGCAGCCAGATAGGATGCTTTCAATGGTGCATCTGTAAAAGTTGGTAAGAGTCAGTGTGGAGATGCCAAATTTCGTTAGTTTTCTGAGGAAGTAAAGGCGCTGTTGTACTTTCTTGGTGGTAGCGTCGACGTGGGTGGGCCAGCACAGATTTTTGGTGAGGTGCACACCTAGGGATCAGTTCTTTCAACTTGCCACACACCTTTCCTAGCTGACAGGGTAACCACTATATGTTTTCCCTGACCAAAATAATTCATGGCCATCTGCCCAAGATTCGTTGTGATGTGACTGTCTCTCCAACTATAGAAAATTAAACTTTTAAAACTTGCCCTTGTTCTTAAACTGCATAACCAATCTGCACACAAACCCATGGGGGAAGATCAGAAACTGATGAGTAAGGGCATATATAATAGGTATCCTCAGAGTGGAGTGGTGGTATATATTGGAATACCCACTTGTGTTCCCATTGTTTGTTACAAATCTAGTCCCTTAACAAGGATGTGCAATGTATTTAAGATGAATTGAAAGGTTAACGATGCTGTACAACTGCTGTACAATTACTGCACAAATCACAATCTTTTCCAAAAACCATGTCCACTGTACCAAGCAAACAATAAAAAAATTCCTATAAGTCAGTAAATACTAGAGATCAAAATTGATTTTTAATAGCCGCATTAGTATATGTTTTATAGGGTATAAAGAGAAGGTGCTGAACCATGGCACTGTAGTTTGAGTAACCAAAAGATTGTCTAAAGAAGAGCAGGAATATATGCAGATATACACAAAGTGTGCATACTCCAGAAAGTATTGGTGCTAAAAGTAAGGATTTTAAATTCAATGCATTGGAGGAAAGGGAGCCACTGTAGGTGGAAGACCTGATATAGTTGGTTGAGTTCTGGACCAGTTGGGAGTTTAAAGATGATTGAAGATAGAAGTCATTAAAAATAGGGTTAAGGGTTTTAACAATGGTGTTGGCGGGTACTGAGCAGGGTTAGATCTGAACAATCTATGGAAAACTCCAAATGGAAACACTAGTTTGCAAATATTCGTCAGAATTGGTCATTTCAAATGAATAACATTCCGGTCAACTTGGATAAATTGAATTAATTAGGTCATCTATGACAGATTTCATCATAGTGGATGAGTGCACAACCTTGAAATGGGTTTAACAAACTCCAATCTGGTCAATTACCACTCCATCAGTCTACTCTCAATCATTAGCTAAGAGGTGCAAGCTGTACTTGACAATACTCATCAATAGCCTGCTCACGGATGCTCAGGTTTGCATTCTGTCAGGAGTGTATGTCTCCAAACCTCATTAAAAAGTTTGGCAAAACCATGGGCAAAAGATCTGAATTTCAAAAAGTGAGACAAGGATGCACCAAGAAGCCCAGTAAAACTGAAGTGAATGGTAATCAGGCAGAAACTTCTCCACTAGCTGGAGTCATACCTAACACAAAGGAAGACTGTTGTGGCTGTTACATCCATCTCAGACACAATAATAATAATAATAATAATAATAATAATACTAATAGCTTATTGTCACAAGTAGGCTTCAATGAAGTTACCGTGAACAGCCTCTCGTCGCCACATTCCGGCGCCTGTTCGGGGAGGCTAGTACAGGAATTGAACCCGCACTGCTGGTCTTGTTCTGCATTACAAGCCAGTTGTTTAGCCCACTGTGCTAAACCAACATGACTGCCTGCAGGAGTTTCTCAGTGTAGTCTTCCAGGCCCAATTACCTCAAGCTGCTGCAATAACCTTCCCTGAACGATGGTCAGAAGTGGGTATGCTTGCTGATTATTGCAGTGTTAAGTTCCATTCACAACTCCATGCCCACATGTAACCGTTACAGGACAACATCAAGACTTAGGCTAAGTGGCAAGCAATATTTGCGCAACATAAGAGACAGGCAATGATAATTTCTGATAAGAAAAAAATGTTACCATTTCCCCATCACATTCAATTGCATTATCATTGTTGAACCCCAGGAACATCACACCGGGCTCGTCAATGATCAGACACTTTACTGAACCAGCCATATTAATGTGTAGCTAAAAGAGCAGGAACAAAGACTAGGTATTTCGTAGCCAATGTCCTACCTTCCGACTCTCCAAAGCCTGTCCATTATCCAAAAGCACAAAGATAGAAGCTCGAAACAAAGTATAAGCGTGGGAACTTGGTAATTGAGGAAATCTTAATGATCTGTTGAGCTGCTTACAGAAAAATACTTTTCAATGTACCTCGGTACACTTGACAATAAACAAATTCAATCCAATCTGGTGCAGTGTGATAGTGTTCTGATATTTTACAAAAACAGTGGTCTGAGAGGGAGAACCAGGGATAGAATAGCAGATTATTTAATGGAGAGAGACGACAGAAGGCTGCAGTAGAGAGGTATCCAAGACCCTTTATATACAAATCGCAAAATGTCAGCTTGCAGCTACAGCAAATAATCAGGAAAGTAAATGAAATGTTGGCCTTTATTGCAGGGATGGAGTATAAAAGTAGGTCAGTTTTGGTCACCTTAAGGAGAGACATAGTTATTTCAGAAGCAGTTCAGTTCACTTGGCTGATGGCTGGGATGATGGATATGTCTTATTTGAAAAGGTTGAGTAAGTTGGGCCTATACTCATTGGCGTTTATTAGAATAAATGGTGATCTGATGGAACTGAGGGAGCTTAACAAGGTTCATTTCAATGACGCCGAGGTCCCTAGTTCACTCCCGGCCGTGGGTCACGGTCTGTGTGGAGTTTGCACATTCTCCCCATGTTTGCATGGGTTTTGCCTCCACAACCCAAAGATGTACAAGTTAGGTGGATTGGCCACACTAAATTGCTCCTCAATTGGAAAAAAATGAATTGTGTACTCAATTAATTTTTTTTTTTTTTTTTTTTTAAAAGGTTCATTTTAAGAATGAACATATTTTCAAAAAAACACTGATACAGTGGAAGGCCAGTTGTTAACCAAAATTAATCAGAACAAGGGGAATGGACTATAAAAGGTTTTACTGCAGCTGTACAGTGTCTTTGTGAGACTTTATCTGGAATACTGTGCACAGTTTAGGTCTCCTTATTTAAAAAAAGTGATATAACTACATTTGAAGCAATCCAGAGAAGGTTCACTCAACTCATTCCTGGGATGAGGGGCTTATTTTATTAAGAAAGGTTGAGCCTATACTATTAGTGTTTAGAAGAATGAGAAGTGGTCTTACTGAAACATTTGTGATTCTGAGATCACTTGATATGGTAGATATAATAATCTTAATTATTGTCACAAGTTGACTTACATTAACACTGCAATGAGGTTATTGTGAAAAACTCCTAGTCACAACTATCTGGCAACAATTCGGGCACACTGAGGGAGAATTGAGAATATCCAATTCACCTAACAAGCATATCTTTCTGGACTTGTGGGAGGAAGCCGTAACACCTGGAGTAAACCCACGCAGACAGAGAGAACGCGCAGACTTCACACAGACAGAGTGACCCAAGCGGGAATCGAACCTGGGATCTTGATGCTGTGAAGCAACAGTGTTAACCACTGTGCTACTGTGTCGTCCGCTCAGGAGGATGTTTCCAATTGTGGGAGAGACTAGGAGACAAGTTTAAGAATAAGAGATCAACCATTTAAGATAGAGATGAGAATTGTTTTCCTCAGAGGGTCATTAGTATACAAAATTCTCTTTCCAGAAAACATGTGGAGGCAAGGTCACTGAACTTTATTCAAGGCTGAGATAGATAGGTTTTTTAAAAAATGTATTTTATTCCAAACATATCCAAAAAATACAAAACACAAATAATCTGGGGAACGTTCACTACAACTCTCAATTTTACAGTCTGTACAGGTTCCTCTCTCCCCCTTTTCACGCCATCCCCGCCTGACGAACAATTTCACAAACATGGTTGCGAGCAATCCCCACCGTGTCTCAAAGCCCTCCGCTTATTCCCTCAATTCAAACTTGACCTTCTCCAACTGGAGGAAGTCCTATAGGTCCTCTAGCCAGGTCACCATCCCTGGCAGCATTATCGGCCATCACCCTTGGCAGTGTTGTTGACTGCCATTCCAGCAAAATTCTTCACTGGCCGACCAGAGGCGACGGCCACATCAGCCTTCCTCCCCTCCAATGGCTCCAGCATTTCCAACACTCCAAAAATCGCCAAATCCAAAAATAGGGTCTGGCCCAGCCTCTGCCCCTACAATCTTTGCGAGCACCCTGAACACTCCCACCCAGTACCTCTCCAACGTCTCACACTCCAGAACATATGCGTGTGGTTTGCTGGACCTCGCCCGCACTTCACACACTCATCTGCCACCCCTTGAAAGAACCGACTCATCCTCGCCAGAGTCGTGCACCCTGTGTATCACCGTAAACTGTATCAAACTCCCCCTCATAATCCCTTGCCACTCTGCTGACCCCCGAAGGCCATCGCCAAGGGCTCTGCCACTAGTACAAACAACAGCGACAACAGTGAACACCCCGCTTGATTCCCCATGTAACCTGAAACTCTGTGAGCTCATGTCGTTTGTCCGTACACTCGCCACCGGAGCCACGTACAGCAGATGCACCCATGCCACAAATTTCGGCCCGAACCCAAACCTTCCCAGATCCTCAAATAAGTACCGCCACTCCACCTGGCCAAAAGACTTCCCCTCATCCATAGACACCACTACCTCTGGTACCTGGCCCCTACACTACCTGCATCCTCCGAGCTCCATTCTTCAAACTCCTCCGAAACCCATCAATGTCCAGTTCTCCCCCAGTTCATGCTCTCTAATAAAGTCACTGGCCGCCTCTGGGGTTTCAAAATAATACTCCCAGCCTTCAAAAGTCACCCAGAGTTTCATCGGGTACAGGACCCTGAACCTGATCTGCTGTTGATAAACAGCTGCCTTGGCCCTGTTAAATCCAGCATGCCGTTTGCCAGCTCTGCTCCAATGTCCAGATATATTAGGACTTTATTCCCCTCCCATTCGCAGTTCCACTTCTCCCTGGCCCACCGCAGGATCTTCTCTTTCACCACAAACCTGTGGAGCCTCACAATCACTGCCTGCGTCGGCTCCCACACTCTTGGCTTCTGCCGTAGAAACTTGGGTGCTCTATCCACCTCTGGGGCCTTGTCCAGCACATCTTCGGCCTCCAGCCTTACCAGCATCCTCAAGAAATATCTCGTAGCACTCGTGCCTTCCACACCTTCAGGAAGGCCGACAATGTGCAGGTTCTGTCTCCTAGATCGGTGCTCCTGCTCCACTACCTTTGCTCTTAACGACTTGCAACGTGGTCAGATATCATCATCTCCATCTCCCAATCTGCGACCCCTGCGCCTCCAAACACTACTCTACTTTCTGGGGTGCAACCGCTCCTTCGATCGGTCTTCTTGCTTCTCCTTTCTTTGTTGGCTGAACTCCTCTCTAATAAACAGCATCAATTGCTCCATCTGGGGTTTTCCAACATGCGACGACCCTTCCCCCTCTGCGACGACCCTTCCCCCTCTGCCATCTTTCCAGTTGTTGCTCTACCACAACATGCCACTTCCGGTGGGGGAACTTCTCCTCCACACCTTCAGCTGCACTTGCCAAACACAATTCTCCCTATTGCGGGTAAAAAGGGATCAGATCCACACCTTTGAGTTGGAGTTCCCTCCGTGTGCGACCACTCACTCCTTGGCCGCCACTGGAAGTGAGGCGGACAGATTTTTAAAATTTTAAATAAACAATTTTAATGCGGTATTTTTGGCATTACAAACAGCAACAGTATAAAAACAATGTACAAAGAACAATAGATATAGTGCAATCACCGACTCCCATCCCGCCAAGACCCACCTGATTGACCCCCTATGTGCCCCTCCCTGCTGACGATTAATTCTCCGCAAAGAAGTCGATGAATGGTTGCCACCTCCAGACTGCCACCTCCGGACGAACCCTAACAGTCACCCTCTCAAGGCGAACTTAATCTTCTCTAGGCCAAGAAAACTCGCCATGTCAGTTAGCCAGGTCTCCGACTTCGGGGGCTTTGAGTCCCTCCAAGCTGGCAGCATCCGTCTCCGGGCTACCAGGGAAGCAACGGCCAGAACATCTGCCTCTTTCTCCTCCTGGATTCCCGGGTCTTCTGACATCCCGAAAATCGCCAGCTCTGGACTTATTGCCACCCTTGTTTTCAATACTCTCGACATGACATCTGCAAACCCCTGCCAATATCCCCCAAGTTTTGAACACGCCCAGAACATGTGAACATGGTTCGCTGGTCCTCCCGCACATTTTGCACACCTGTCCTCCACCCCAAATGAATCTACTGTCATGTGGGCCCAGTGGGCCACCTTGAATTGGATCAAGCTGAGACTGGTGCATGTTGCGGTTGTGTTGACTCTGCTCAACGTGTCCGCCCATAGGCCATCCTCCATCTCACCACCAAGCTCCTCCTTCCACGTCTCCTCCGCCCCCATGAGTTCTTTGTAGATGTCCGAGACGCTCCCCTCTCCCACCCATCCCCTAGACACTACCCTGTGCTGGATCCCCCTTCGTGGCAGGAGTGGGAAGGATGATACCCTGCCTGCGCAGAAAGTCCCACACCTGTAAATATCTAAATTTGTTCCCCCTTGCCAACCCAAACTTCTCCTCCAGCGCCCTCAAGCTAGGGAAGGCTCCCCTCTAAAATCAAGTCCCCCACCCTCTCAATTCCCACCCTTTGCCATACTCTAAACCCCATCCAAGCTCCCCAGGGCAAACCGGTGATTATCACATATTGGGGACCAGACCGATGCTCCCACTTCTCCAACGTACTTCCTCCATTGACCCCAGATTCTCAGGGCCACCACCACTACGGGGCTGGTGGAGTACCTCACTGGCGGGAACGGCAGAGGTGCGATCATCAATGCCCCCAGACTGGTGTCCCTACACACAGCTGCCTCCATCCGCTCCCAAACTGACCCCGCCCCCACCACCCACTTCCTTATCATGACATGTTAGCCGCCAGTAATAATTACTAAACTTCGGTAGCCCAAGGACCCCCCCCCCCCCCGGATCCAATAGGTGTAAGAGCAGGTAATTTGCGTACAGCGAAACTCTATGTCCCACCCCTCCCGGACAGACAGATTTTTGATCGACAACCTAGCCACGGGTTATGGAGCTATGCAGCAAAGTGAAGTTGAAACCACAACCAGATCAGCCATGATTTTATTGAATAGCAGAGCAGGCTTGAAGGGCCCCATAGTCTACTCCTGCTCTTAAAACCTACTCCGCTCTTAAATCCTAATCTACCCACATAACTGAAATCCCTCAACATTGGAATTGTTCTTGTAAACCTTTTCTAGATCCACTCATCCTTCCAAAAGTGCTGTATCCAAAATTGGGCGCAATGCTCCAGTTGAGGCCAAGACAATATTTTAAATATGTTTGCTGTTACTTTCTTGTACTGTTGTCTTCTATGCCTCTAGTCCAGAATCCCACATGCTTTATTAACTGCTTTCTCAACTTGGCAGCTTAAATAATTTATGCTATTACACCCCAGGTCCCATTGTTATTACCAGTTTATATTACCTTTCCTCATTTTTCCTACCAAAAAGGAAGCCTTTACTGAGGTGGTGAGGGAGCAGCTGCAGGCAATCAAGGCAGAGTTGAAAGCAGACGCAGAGGCCGCAGCACAGGCAGCAGTGGCCAGGGCCATGTCAGGGGTGCAGCAGGCTCTGACCAGATTGGAGGAGAAAGTGGATGCCCAAGGGAAGAAACTGGAAGCTCAAGGGAAGAAACTGGAAGCTCAAGGGGGGAAACTGGAAGCCCATGAGGCAACCATTAAGGAGCTAGAGAAAGCAGCGACAGACATGAGCGACCGGGTCACGGCCCTAGAAAGGGAAGTGGCGAGACTGGGCGCAACACAGGGGAGCCTGAAGGGCAGGGTAGACGACCAAGAAAACAGCTTGAGAAGGCAAAATGTTAGGATAGTGGGCCTGCCAGAGGGGACCGAGGGTAGAAACCCCACAGAATACGTGGCTGCAATGCTGGGCAACTTAGTGGGCAGGAAAGCTTTCCCCACCCCACCGGATCTGGACAGAGCACATCGGTCGCTGCGCCCGAAGCCCAAGGAAGGGGATCAACCGAGAGCAGTCATAGCCAAACTGCACCGGTACCGGGATAGGGAGGCAATCCTGCGCTGGGCCAAGGAAAATAGAGCCAGCAAATGGGACGGGCACACCATCCGAATATATGAAGACCTTGGAGTGGATATATCTAAGAAACGGGCTGAGTTTAACAGAGCGAAAGCGGCTCTCTGCAGGAACAAAGTGCGTTTTGGTATGCTGTACCCAGCGAAGCTCTGGGTCACATACCAAAACAAGGAATATTTCTTTACAGCCCCTGCTGAGGCGAATAGATTCGTCGAGGAGCACGGGCTGGAAGAACAGCAGGGGAGGTAGGGACGAGGGGCCCCTGGCAAGGAGCAACGACACGCCAATGGGTAGGATGGGGGAAGAGCAGGCAGAAAACCGTAGAGGCCAGGTAGAGGAGAAGCGAGACAACAACCTCCGAGAGGGGAGCCACCGTAATAGCAGGAAAGCTAGCGCCGGGGTCACGCAACAAAGCAGGGCCGCTGCGCACCCCCAACAGGGGGGGAAGGCGCCAGGCAGGGGAGGGGGGAGATCACCCACCAAAGTCGGGAGAGCAAACGGGGACAGGGATAGGGTATAGAGGAGCAAAGGAGGGGTATACAGGGGAGGAGGGTAGAGGGAGAGACCGGGGGGGGGGGGGGGGGGGGCACACAGGGAGGGGAAAGGTAGGGTCAAAGGGACAAACGAGGCCAGAAAAGGAACAGGGCTACAAAGTACCACAACCAAGGGCTCGGAACAAGGAACCGCTGCAAGCACCCACCCAGTACGGTCTGTGGGCAAAGGGGCCCCCCAGAGTGCAGGGGACTACCCGCGTGGCGGACACACAGTGGACGGCCATGGCGGGTGCCCCCAAGACAAGGGGAAACCCCGGAGCGCAGAGACCCGAACGCATGGGGAGAGCAGTGGTAGCGGCCATCCTGGACGGCCCCCTAACAAAGGGAAACCCCGGAGGGCAGGGGCTCGTCCACCAGACAAACATGGTTAATCCCACAGGAACGAGGGGGCAGAAGCCCCCCACCAGGATAATCACCTGGAACGTAAGGGGACTTAACGGCCCAGTGAAGAGATCCAGAGTCCTCACCCACCTCAGAAATATGAGGGCCGACATAGTCTTCCTCCAAGAGACGCATCTGAGGGAGCAGGACCAGCTGCGGGTAAGAAAGGGCTGGGTGGGACAAACCTACCATTCCTGCTATGGGACAAGGGCCAGGGGGGTGGCGATACTGATCGGCAAGAGGACAATGTTTAGGGCGACAAAGACGGTTACAGACCCAGGGGGGCGATATGTCATGGTCAGCGGGGCCCTGGATGGGGCGCCGGTAGTCCTAGTCAACGTGTACGCACCCAACTGGGACGACACGAGCTTCATCCAAAAGACCATGGCAGAAATCCCGGACATAGCGACGCATCGACTAATCATGGGGGGGGGGGGGGGGGGGGGGGGGGGGGGGACTTCAACTGTGTACAGGACCCAAAGACGGACAGATCAAACCCCAAAACGGGGAAAACCTCAAACATGGCAAGGGAACTCGGTCACTTTATGGAGCAGATGGGAGCTGTGGACCCCTAGAGGTTCGCCCACCCGGGGGAGAAAGAATGAGAAAGAATTCTCCTTCTTCTCCCCAGTACACAACGTGTTCACCAGAATTGACTTCTTTGTGGTGGGGAAAACGGTGCTTCCAGGGATAGACAAGGTGATATCAGACCACGCCCCACACTACATGGACGTGCGGCTGGAGACGGGAAGGGCCCAGCGCCCCACATGGAGGTTGGACGGTGCCTTACTAGCTGACAAGGCCTTCAGCAAAAGGATAGCGCGGGCCATAGCGGAGTACACGGAGAACAACCAAAACGGGGAGGTATCATCCTCCACGTTCTGGGAAGCGCTTAAGGCCGTACTAAGAGGGGAAATCATTGCCTTCAAAGCGCAAAGAGATAGGGAGGAAAGGGTGCTGGGCAGAAGCTGGTCGACTCCATACTGGAGGTAGACCGTAAATACTCCGAGGCCCCGACCGTAGAGCTCCTGGCGGAGAGAAAAGAACTACAAAGGAACTTTGACCTGCTCTCCACCAGGAAAGCAGTGCACCAACTCCGCCAGGCGCGCGGGACCCTGTACGAACACGGAGACAAAGCCAGCCGCCTGTTGGCACACCAGCTGAGAAAGCAGGCAGCCACCAGAGAAATTGGGCAAATCAGGGGTACCAGAGGCATGTTGGAAACAGAACCAGAGAGGATTAACAAAACCTTCAAGGCCTTCTACCAAGAGCTGTACACCTCAGAGCCCCCAACGGGGAAGGCTGGGATGAACCGGTTCCTTGATGGACTGGTCATACCAGTCGTGGGAGAGGGCAGGAAACGGGACCTGGAAGCACCACTAGCACTGGGAGAGATCATGGACAGTATCAGCTCCATGCAGACGGGGAAGGCGCCGGGACCGGACGGATACCCGGCGGACTTCTACAAAAAATTTGCGACAGCACTGGCCCCGCACCTGCGGGAGATGTTCACAGACTCGCTAGCTAGGGGCACACTGCCACCCACGTTAGCACAGGCCTCAATCTCGCTGATACCTAAGAAAGACAAAGACCCAACGGAATGTGGGTCATACAGACCCATATCTCTGCTGAACGCAGACGACAAAATACTGGCCAAAATCCTAGAAGACTGTGTACTTGAGGTGGTCACAGAGGACCAGACGGGCTTCGTCAAAGGTAGACAGCTTATCTCGAACATCAGGCGCCTGCTGAACGTGATAATGACCCCCTCCGGGGAGAGAACACAAGAGGTGATCGTCTCCCTGGACGCAGAAAAGGCCTTCGACAGAGTCGAATGGAAATACCTCATAGAGGTACTGGAGCGGTTCGGGCTTGGAACAGGGTTCACTGCGTGGGTAAAACTCCTATACAACGCCCCCATGGCGAGTGTATGGACCAACAATACCAACTTGCACTAGCAATCGAACCGTTAGCAATCGCGCTCAGGGCAGCAAAAGATTGGAGGGGGATCCGAAGGGGAGGCAGAGAGCACAGAGTCTCACTCTATGCAGATGATCTGCTCCTCTACATCTCGGACCCACAAAGCAGCATGGACGGAATCATCGCGCTCCTGAAAGAGTTTGGAGCCTTCTCGGGCTACAAACCCAACATGAGCAAAAGCGAGATCTTCCCAGTACACCAGCACTAAAGGGGCTGCCGTTCAAACAAGCCCGAAATAAATTCCGCTACCTGGGGATCCAAATAGCCCATGACTGGAAAGGGATCCACAAATGGAACCTCACCAGCCTGGCGGAGGAAGTAAAAAAGGACCTGCAAAGATGGAACACACTCCCACTCTCCCTCGCAGGAAGAGTCCAGGCGATCAAAATGAACGTATTGCCCAGGTTCGTCTTCCTGTTTAGATCCATTCCGATCTACATCCCCAAGGCCTTCTTCAAAGCGCTGGACAAACTTACCATGGCGTTCGTATGGGGGGGTAAAAATGCTAGGATCCCAAAGAAGGTCCTACAGAAAACAAAATCCAGGGGGGGCTAGCCCTCCCGAATCTACAATTCTACCACTGGGCGGCAACAGCCGAGCGAGTAACGGGATGGATCCAGGAGCCGAGTGGGTGCGTGCGTAGGAGGTCTCCTGCATGGGGGCCTCCTGCATGGGGACCTCCCTCCGGGCCCTCGCCACGGCAGCACTCCCATCCCCACCCAAAAAACACTCCAGCAGCCCAGTGGTGACAGCCACCCTCCAATCCTGGAACCAACTGCGGCAGCAATTTGGCCTGAACAAAATGTTGTACAAGGCTCCCATCTGCAACAACCATAGGTTCAAACCAGCACTGACTGACGCCACCTTCAAAAGGTGGAGACAGGGCGGGGGGACACTGACAGTCAGGGACCTATACACGGACGACAGGATCGCAACACTGGACGAACTGACAGAGAAATTTCAGCTAGCTGGGGGGAACGAGCTACGGTACATGCAGCTCAAAAACTTCCTACGAAAGGAGACAAGGACGTACCCACAACCGCCACGACAGACACTACTGGAAGACCTACTGGACGCAAGTATCCTAGAGAAAGGGAACTGTAGTGACATGTATGGCCGACTGGTAGATAGGGACGACACCGTACTGGACGCAACAAGAAGGAAATGGGAGGACGACCTGGGGATGGAGATAGGGTGGGGACTCTGGAGCGAAGCACTGCATAGGGTCAACTCCACCTCCACGTGCGCAAGGCTCAGCCTGACGCAACTAAAAGTGGTACATAGAGCCCACTTAACGAGAAACCGTATGAGTAGGTTCTTCCCGGAGGTGGAGGACAGATGTGAGCGGTGCCAAAGAGGCCCGGCCAACCACGCCCACATGTTCTGGTCTTGCCCCAGACTTGTGGAGTACTGGACAGCCTTCTTCGAGGCTATGTCCAAAGTGGTGGGGGTGAGGGTGGAGCCATGCCCGATAGTGGCAGTCTTCGGGGTTTCAGACCAGCCGGATCTATTCCTGGGGAGGAGGGCGGACGCCCTTGCCTTTGCCTCCCTGATCGCCCGCCGTAGAATCCTGTTTGGCTGGCGGTCAGCAGCACCGCCCAGAGCTGCAGACTGGCTGTCCGACCTCTCGGATTCTCTCCAAATGGAGAAAATCAAATTCGCCATCCGAGGGTCGGACGACGGCTTCCACAGAACGTGGGAGCCATTCATGCAATTGTTCCGGGACCTGTTTGTGGCCAACGTACAAGAGGAAGAATAGTCGGGGGAAGGTAGCCGGCCCGGGGGGAGGGGGGGGGGGGGGGGGGGGGGGAGAACGGGCTCGTTACGGGGGTTTGATGGCTAGCTAAGGCCCAAAACCAAACTAAATAAATGCCAATAAACATGTTGGGGAATGTAAAATATGTATGCCGGCGAAAAGGGGGAGGCCACAGTTATTACTACGAAGATGCTCACCTGTGAAGATATATGTTAATTTTTGCGTGTTCTTTTTTTTTCTCTCTCTCTAACAATTTGTAATTTGTTCAATATAAAACATGAAAACTGAATAAAAAACATTTATAAAAAAAAAATTTTTTCCCTACCAAAACGCATCACTCCCCCGCTCTACATTTCATCTGTAAAGTGTCTTACCCATTCCACCTGTCTTATCTATGTCCTCACAAGGTCTATCATCATCCCTGTCGCAGTTCACAATACTCCAATGTTTATGTCATAATCTGCAAAGTTTAACATTATACTCCAGGTCTAGGTCATAAGTAGGGGCTGGTTTAGCACACTGGGCTAAATCGCTGGCTTTAAAAGCAGACCAAGGCAGGCCAGCAGCACGGTTCAATTCCCGTACCAGCCTCCCCGAACAGGCGCCGGAATGTGGCGACTAGGGGCTTTTCACAGTAACTTCATTGAAGCCTACTCGTGACAATAAGCGATTTTCATTTTTGCAAATGCAAATCAAGAAAGGCAGTGGTCTTAGTACTGACCCCTGGGGAACCCTGGGGTATACATAGCTCCAATCGAAAAACAATTGTTTCCCACAACTCTTGTTTCCTGACACTGGACCAACTTTTCATTCATGCTGCCACTGTACCATTTACTCCATCTGCTACAGCTCTTGGAATTCGGGTTATTTACTTTAGAGAAACGTCATTTTAGATGGGTTACTTCTGAAGTTGTTAGGAGGCAGGAATAGAATACATTTTGGTTAGGTTATTTGAAATGGATAGAGTTGACAGGGCAGGAAGTCACACCTATAAAATCAGTAAGCAGAGTTTAATTCATTGCCAGGAAGTATTTACTTTAGAAGCATGTGATCATTAAAATGTTGCAGTAGCTGGTGAGTATGAGGTCACTGGAGTCGTTTAAAAGGAAATTTGAGAAGTTCTGAGAACTACTCCAGTTATAAAAGAGAATTGTTAATCATTCAAATTTTTTGACGGATCACGGGCACCAATGGTCTGCAAGCATTTGCTTGATTGCTTTAAGGAGTTGGAGAGGAATATCCCGACGGTTTCCATGGAACTGGACTTTTTTCTGTCTTTACCAGAAGATAGTAACGGCAGTCCTTGACTTCACAAAGTTCGGGTTATAAGGAACGGCAGTTATGTTTATAAATTGACACAACATTTTGACTTTATAACATTGGTTTCAACTTTATGGCGCTGCGCCAGTATGTTTATACATGTGCATTGACGTTCTGCACCACCCATCTGTATGGTTGGACAGGTCGAACCGTCGTTATTAGGTTGGAAACAGGTGTTTTATTCTGTTAATTTGTTTGGCACAACCATTGTGATTTTAATGCATTATGTTGTATTTAATATGAGCTCAGACTCGCAGAAGTTTAAGATTAAACACTGATTAATGGCTTCATTATATCCCGCACACTAACCTCGGAGCTTATGCTGAGACGTGCAGGCATCAACAGTCACCTCAGTGGCTTGACAGGGCAAGAGTTGAGCTTTTAATCCTGCCGTCTGCCCCACGAGTGATGTTGTCTTAGGATCAGGAACCAATCCCTCATTTATATCATAGTTCCTATAGGAAAATCAGTTCCCACTTACAACATTTTGAATTGCATTGTTTTTAGGTGCCAAATGAGTTCCAAGTCCGAGGACTGTCTGTAGGCTACATAGTGAGTCAACAACTTGCAAGTGCAGCAATAACGAAGTAGCAGGGTTCCGTGGTTGTGCAGATGGACATGGTCTTGATGATAATAGGATAAATATATGGAATGCTAGAAAAATAGATTTATCTGCACTGGTAATTAGACAGGAAAGATCCGGATTTGTGCTGTAAAACTTGGTAGAACTGGAGGGTAAGCAAGTCTTCTAGTGCAGGGGTGGGCAAACTTTTCCGTGCAAGGGTCACATTCAGAAATTCACAATTTTAAAGGGCCGCATAGTATATTAATTAATAGTCCCGGTTGTAACCAATTAGTGTGCGGCATATACCTCAGCGCTTCCCCCGGCGGCATCCTGCCCTTAGCCCTCTTTTTCTCTACTTTTCAAAAATGGCGCTTCACCCGGTTATGATTCTGGGCGCCTCATATAGAACATAGAACAGTACAGCACAGAACAGGCCCTTCGGCCCTCGATGTTGTGCCGAGCAATGATCACCCTACTCAAGTCAACGTATCCACCCTATACCAGTAGCCCAACAGTCCCCCCCCCCCCATTAACCTTATAAAAAAAAAAATGTTTTTAATTTTTTTTAATGACTTGATCTTGGTGGGCCGCATAAAGACCTTTGGCGGGCCATGCGGCCCGTAGTTTGCCCACCCCTGTTCTAGTGGAACTGATCAAAAGGGCAGGGGGAAGAAGCAGAATAGGAAAAATAAACAAACAGGGCTCTGGCAAAACTACAAAGAAGAAAACAGATGGAAATTGCCTAAACAATTAATCGTTGGAACGAAAGGCATTGAAATGCACAAAATGCTGCAATTGGCAAGCAGCCTCACCAGTACCCAAGAAGAAAGCAGAGTGAAGCCCCATCTCTCAAATCTGTTCAGGCAAAGGACCCTTATCTCAACAGCAACCCATCTCCCAGATGTTTATTCCCAGCATTCCGTACCAATTAGACAATGGAAGAGAAAGCGAAGGGCTCAAGTTTTACATTTAATGTGTAAGTTCGAGGACTGAAGGATGTCCAGATGATCTGCAAACAGAATAGCAGTGTTCAACATTCACCCAATCTCTATTTGACCTCTTCGTGTATAACAGACTAAACGAGAATCAGCAGAGGTTGGAAGTAGTACATATAAATTACTGTCTTACATTAGAATATCTGTTTTGCTACATGATGCTATGAGGTGATGATTGGTATTATACTTAATACAGTTGTATGTGAAAAGTGTCAAAGAGTAGCTAAACAGAATCTTTTATGACATCCACTTTGCTTCCCACATTTAGGCCATCCATCCCTCTTGCCCCCCTCAGGATGTGTCGCCACATTCTGTTCTATTCAAATCATTTTCTGCAATGAAAACATCCCCTCCACCAAGCCCATCTTCTGTTTTCCGAGACATTTCTCCTCTCGACACACTTGCTTACTCTTCCACATCTCTGCATTTCGCTTTACAACGATAGCAGATGTAACGCCTTTTCATTTAGCTCCTTTTACAATATTGTTCAGTCCCAAAACAGCAGTGTGTGGAATATGAATGAGTGTGAATATTCCAGCAGTCCCTAAAAATATAGCCTTTTCCATCCACCTGAACAGGCAGATAGTGGTGCATTTTAATGTAGAATCAGAATTTATAGCACAGAGTTCAGACATTCAGCTAGTTGTGTGTTAGCCCTCTGAAGGAGCAATTCACCCAATGCCTCTCCTGATTTCTCTCCACAGCATAGCCCTACAAATCTTTCCTTTTCAGACAGTGATCCAATTCCCTTTTGAATGCCTCAACTGATCCTTCCTCAAACACACTCTCAGGCAGTGCATTCCAGATCTTAACCGCTCATAGTATGAAAACTCTTCCCTCGTGTTGTAATTGGCAAGAGAAGCAATGGCATCAAATCTGTGCACCTGGTGTCCATTCTTCCACCAATGGGAACAATTTCACCAGACCATTTTGTCGAGCCCATTTTTGAATAAGTCTATCAAATCTCATCTCAAACTTCTCCTCAAAGGAAAGCAATTCCAATTCCCTCAATCTTCCTACGTAACTGAAGTTCTTCATCCTTGGAACCATTCTCTTTATTTTTTCTGCACCCGCCCTCATGTCTTCACATCCCCAAGTCTGGTTGTGGCAGAATCAGTGTTTTATACAGGTTTAACATAACCTCCTTGCTTTTGTACCTTATGCTCCTATTGATGTAGCCCTGATGCCAAACCATAAGCTTTATTAACTGCTCTCTCAACTCTTCTTGTGACTTTCAATTTATGCACATATACACCCAAGTCCTCTGCTCCTGCATCAATTTAGGATATTGTCTCTTTGCATTCTTCCTAGCAATATGAATCACTTCAGACTTTTCTTCACGTTTCATCCAAAACATGGCAGTGTAGCACTCCTCCTTAATTTGGAACAAGGGATGATCAGGTAATGCTTTTAAATACGGGTACGGCTTTCGCTATGTTCCGATTATAAAACTCTCGACAGTTTGACGCAACAAAAATCTCTCGGTTTAACCTTACAACCTCAGAAATACATTGAAGTTTCAAACTAAATTACATGTTGATGTTCTGGAGTGGGGTTTCATCCTGCAACCTTCTGTCTCAGGGGACAGTCCAACCACCAAACTAAAGCAATGCTGGTTGACAGGATTGATTTTTAGTTGGTTGTCTCCCCAGGAAATTAAGCAGGTTGGACAAAGTCCATGATCGGAGCACTCTGTACACGGTATACAGACAAGTGATTTGATGGACAAAAATGAGGTATTCCTCTATATAGTGCAAGCCTTTTACAGTGGGCTGATTTGATTTCTCTGGTTTAACTCACATGTATGATAATTCAAAAAAGGGACCACCCGATGATGGATATCCGGAATAATTTTTAAAAAGAAAAAAAAGCAAGCCTTTGAAGTGCACTCAAAGCAAATGTTTTTAAGTTTGGTGTTGAAGTTAAACTTGAGATATAGTGCTGGTTTATTTGCATGACAGAAATCAACTTATTGCAAATTTGCCCGCATTTCATTCATGCACAATTCAAAAGAAAATTGGAAAAGGGTATTACTGCCCACGATAACCAATGGAACATGCTTTACTTAATTTGAGGAAATTTTAATTTTTTTTTCAGTTTTCTCAATTGCTTGAACATATGGACAAAAACATTTCTACAATAGGTGATATAAAATAGGCAAATGTAATAATGTCCTTAAATAAAAACAAAAATGCTGGGAATAATAATATTCAGCATGTCAAGCAGCACGTGTGAAGGCAGAAAACTAACATTTCAAGTTGACGATCTTACTTTAACTTTTCTGTCTCCACAGACATTGCCTGACCATGGAAATATTTCCAGCGTTTTCAGTTTATTGCAGCTTTCCAGGATGAGCACTATTTTGCTTTTGTTCTCTTTATAATATTTGCTTCATAACACCAATTTTATCGCGGTTTTCATTTAATACCACAGTCCACCGACAGTAACCCATCACTTCTAGCTGGAAAATGTTTTACCCGACTAACATACCAGAAGTTGAAAACAATGGCAACATGGGCCAGTACACCAATCATTTAATTAGAAAATATATAAATGTTATAATATTCAAGCAATCATGTATTCTACATGCACAGTTCTCAACCAAATTTTTTTATTTATACTTGTATAAATGAAGTTGCAATCACCTGCACTCCCAATTCATCCTCTTCCTGTGGAGATGGAGGTGGCGTTTTGTCCATATCTGAATTTTCAGGGGAAGAGTCATGTTTCCTTTTGCCTTTTTTCTTTCCAACTGTTGATTCTGGTGTATTTTTCTTGTTGCTACAAAATATTAACATCTATCAGTATACAGTATAACAGTAAGCAAATGCAATCATAATATTCCAAATAATACTTTAAAATTCTATTGGTTTCTTTTGAAATTGCATTTTGTCCCAAAAACAACAAACAAATCCGAAGTATTTCCTAGAGGAACAGTCAACTAGAGAAATAAGGTAATTGGAAGCCTACTTGAATTTCTGTTCTTTCCACTTTACTCCTTAATTGAGCAGTTGAGACCCTCAACCAGGTTAGAATAATCATTATAGGTGTAGCCTACCATTTTCTCAATCCGTACAATTTCACATACAGTACAAGACCCCCTCCCCATTATTCATCTCTGAATGCAACAGCTTAGACATCAAACAAACAAGCACAAAGTGCCCTCGTGCTTGATGGTAAACATTCAAGCCATTGTAGAATTAAACCTTTCAGACCAGGATGATCACAAGATTCTTTGGGCTTGGGTAGTACTGCTCATTTCACTTTTTCCTTCCTCTGTCAAACCCTCAACAGCCCTTTCCCTGTCAACTAGCCTACCTAGACATACATTTTGACCGCAAATAGGCTACCGGCACTAACAGAACTTTATTCTGCATAACTTCTAACGTGTTCAAGAAATGAAGAGAGCTTCACAACAACCTTGTGAGCTAAAACATTATTTGGATGCAGCACGAAGCTACAATAACTAGAAATTCCCATGTAAAATTCCGGATCTCTACTGACCGGGCCAGCATAGTAACTGAGTGTGCCGAAAGTGGCTTTAGCAATTTTCTGACTACAATTAGACTTCTAAATCTTCCACTGGCATTCCCATTGAAGGTGGCTATCCAACACCTCCTGCTGCAAAGGTTGGGTGTGGACATACTATTTAAGCACCATTTGACTAGCTTGATGATACTCCTCAACAACCACCAAAACTGATCGGAGGGTGACAGTACTCTGGAAACAACTCCATGAAAGGAATGAGCTACAGGTGAGAGAGTGCAGGACGGGTAACTGGGATGGCAGAGGTAAACTCACAAAAGACAGGGAAATTCCAGAACATGCTGTGCTGCCAGTTTGTGCATCTGTTGCCTCCTCCATTCAAAACGAAGAACGTGCCTGACAACAAAATCAACATATAGCTGAGAGTAACATAGATGGGCTAAGAGTGAGGACAGCTCAAGCGCAGTCATCAGAATTTCAAAGAACAGCATTCATTGCTGCTTTTCTTGTTAGTGTATTCAAAGCACTCTCCTTTCAAAGAGGTGAGTACACTATGTACGGACTGCATCTATTTGAACAATGTGAATCAATTTAATAGAGCTAGCATTAGTGCATATTTGTGGCCACAATGATGCCAGAATTTGTACAATCCTTCAACTTGCCCGTGAACTGGTATCCCCCACATTATTCCTGTCTACCTGGTGGAAATGCCTCTAAGCTCTCCCTCTTTTCTCAGTATCACCCTACCTGATCCTGACCTCAACCCTCCTCTGTCCCAGACACCTCTGAAGAACAGCTCTAACTTCTAAGCAAGCCACGCATTGCTAGAAAAGGGCAATTTTTAAATGAATAAAATTAACAACCCAACAGCAACAACTAAAATTCATGTTTAATTCTATTCAGTTAAAATTTATTTTTTTGTGGAATAGAAAGCAACCTATTTAAAATGGAGGCAATTTGGAGTGTCATCTTATAAACGAAGTGCAAAAAGCTTGGTGATCGACCCAAATGGACATAAAAGGGCTGAATAAGAAAGTTATGTCATGCATGAGGATGAACAATTCCTGCCATTGAAGCAGAAGTTGAATTTGCATTTCAAGAACTATCATTGCTCCTTCAAAATAGAAATATTATCAGCCCAGGAATTGAGTTTGTGGTATTTAATTCCAGTTTTAATACATTCCATTTCTCGGGTTTAAATTACCTTTATAGATCAAGAGGCAACCCGGAGTTCTCACTGTTTAAAAAAAACTTCTAAAATAAATCCGGTTAGATTTGCAAAGCATCAGTTCTATTGGCTTGTTTTTTGAAATATTCATAAACACTCAAGTATTTCCTGTTGCAATCAGCAGTCTCTGATAAGTCATCTTATATTTTGTAATTTCAAATCATTCAAGTATTCTTAAATAGTACAAAACAGAAGGAAGCCATTAGACCCACTGAGTCTGTGTCGGCTCTTTCCCATTCTAGTTCCACGCTCCCGCCACATATCCCTGTAATATATTCGCCTTCAAATATTTATCCAATTCCTTCTGAAAACCACAATTGAATCATTTCTCACCCATCTAACAAACGTAGTTCAAACCAAGAGTAGGTGATGACATAGTGGTAATGCCATTGGGTTAGTAATCTGACGCCCAGACTAATGCTCTGGGGACATGGGTTCAAATCATCCATGACATCTGGAGGAATTTGATTAATGAATATGAAAGGAATATCACAGAAATCGTGACTATGAAACTCTCAATTTTTGGACAAAAACCCACCTGGCTCACTAATGCCCCATTCGCCTTGCCAGTGAGGCTGACATCCCATGAAATCATTTTTAAAAATCCTATCTGTTGCATAAAAAAAGTTTTGGACATTTGCCAATCAGTTGAAAGTACTGTGGCCCATGCCACAATTATTAGAATTACGATTAATTCTTCTGAATATTTTCTAGGCCCCCATTAGAGACTAAAACTGAGTATAGTTCTTAAGATGCAGTTCTGCTGGACGACTGAGTGGCCACAAAAAATGAGGCCTCAATCTAATTAGATATTCCAGAATATTGAGGATCTGATTCAGTTTTGATCATTGGAATGTAATTTGTGGCAGGAAACATGTCACTATTACGCAACAGTTTGCAGATCTCCAAGTCCTCGCGTTTGAGCACATTCTGAAATTTTTATTGGTTATTTAATTTTCTGAAGTAATTAAATAAATGGAGGACAATTCATAAATAAATGGAGGACAATTCATAGCGTGCAAATCAGGATCAGTTGGAAATGTGCACTTAATGGATTTGAGTTTTCTTGTTCAGAGAATTAATTCCATTCACCCAAAAGTATTGATTTGGACATTTGTGCTTTACTTCCGAATTGAAAATAAAAAATGTCCAAAAAGGCACATGGTTAATATTCCCTTTTTCAAATGATGTCAATAGGTATGTTCAAACTAAAATCAAATTACCAAATTACATAGGAGGGTGAGCTATTAACTGTAGGGTAAAACACCAATTTTGGGGGATTACAACTGGAGAATCATAAAGCTGATTCACATTGAAGGTGATGACCCCTCTATATTTTGATGCAAATTATGCTCTCTGCTTGCATCTCCTGTGATACAAACTTTAGAATTTAACTGTGAAGATAATAGTCTTGGCACACTAGTCAAGCTATATTGAGTAATATGGGAACCCAAAGGAAAAATACTATTGATGAACCATTCTTTCCTTTTAATTGGACACATCACCTTCAATAGAACACAATGGGTGGTATCATAAAACAAAGCTCAGGTCCAAATTGAGATCTATCCCTGGAATGGATTGTATCCTTTGGGAAACATGCTTTTTTAATAAAACTGTAAGAAACAATACCTATGTCCAAGGAGCTCAATTTCTCTTACTTTTATGAAGTGCTGAAGCCAAATGATAAAAAGACATGCTAAACCATGATTTAGCCAAAACTCACTTCATGTAATTCTCAGCACTATTATTTCCACACCAATTACTTTAGTATTTACTAAACACTGCCATCAGCTTCTCTTGCCATGAAACTCCATTTCCAGCATTTATTTCCGCTCTAACTGCCACAAATTATACAATACTACAGCTGAACACTGGGGCCCCCTTTCCTTTCATCTGCACGCCAAGAGCAACAAGATTACCCTGGTAACCAGCAGTCACATGACCAGCACCTGCTCTTTTGGCTTGATGCCACTGACTAAAGCCATCTGCTTCCCTCAATCAGCTATCAACATTCTCAACACCTGCACAGCAGCATTTTGCGGGTTCTTTTATCAAATCAGTGCGAAAGGTGTTCTCAAACATTACACATTTCTCAAATTTGTTTAAATCAAAAAGACAATGGCCAATAGCTTAACTCCTTGTCAAAATCATGTTCGAAGTTCTAGTCAATTATTCTTTTCAAATCACACAACTACAGTCCCAAGGCTACACTGACCAACAGCACAAAGTAGGAGAAAGTGAGTAATGCTTTGTTAAAAAAAGTTGAGACAGTTGAAATTAAAACATAATTACCATGGGCCATTCTGGACAGTAGGCCAGGCATAAATAATATTTCTGTTTAGTATTAGCTGTACAGCGCCAATCAAACATCAAACTTTTTCACTGCCACTTACATACAGAAAAAGTTTTAACACAGAACATGCAGTGCAGGAGGCCATTCGACCCATCGAGTCTACACCGATCCACTTAGGCCCTCATTTCCACCCTATCCCCGTAACCCAATAACCCCTCCTAAAATTTTTGGCACTCAGGATAATTTAGCATGGCCAATCCACCTAACCTGCACATCTTTGGACTGTGGGAGGAAACCGGAGCACCCGGAGGAAACCAACGCAGACACGGGGAGAACGTGCAGACTCTGCACAGAGTGACCCAGTGGGGAATCAAACCTGCTTTCATCCACACGACGAACAGCACAAATTTCCAACCAATATTAGATTACAGCTGTGTTATCCTCAGCTGGTGATATACCAGAGAGATGACAGGGAATCAAGTATTTGACCAACTTCCTTGCTTAAATAAGACTTAAATATTTGTTGATTTCATAATTCCATTTCTTTATGCCTTTACCAAACAGAATAAATACCATTCCAACCAGTAGTGTTTCCTTAGTAACAGGGTGCCATTGCCCATTTGGTTGCAGAATATGTTTTTTTCTTCTCCCTGCACCATGGATCTTTCTCTGAAAAGTATACTTTGGTACTAACATTTTTGCTCCATCAATAGTCCATCGGAAGTAGCGATAATGTCACTGGACTAGTAATCCAGAGACCAGGCTAATGCTCTGAGCATACAGGTTCAAATTCCACCACAGCAGTTGGTGGAATTTAAATTCAATTGATAAATCTGGAATTAAAAGTTAGTCTAAGGGTGACCACTATCGATTATCATGAAAACCATTGTCGATTATCATAAAAACCTGTTCACTCCTTTCAGGAAGGAATCTGCAATCCTTACCGGCGGACTTGACTCTAGGCCCACAGCAATGTGGTTGAGTATTAACTGCCCTCTGAAATGGCCCAGCTAGCCACTCATTGTATTGAATGGCTACAAAGTTTAAACAGAACTGGACGAACCACCAGGCACCGGAAACGAAAACAGCAGATCCAGCCAGTCAACCCTGCAAAGACTTCTTTACTAACATATGGGGGTTAGCAATTGACTGAGCGAAGTGATTCCACAACCAACAGACCAGATCTAAACTCTGCAACCCCGCCACAGCCAGTCAGGAGTGGTGGTGAACAATTAAACAACTGGAGGAGGCACCACAAATGTCCCCATTCTCAATAATGGGGGAGTCCATTATATCAGTGTTAAAGACAAAGGCGAATACATTTTCAGCAATCTTCAGCCAGAAATGCCAAGTGGATGGCCTCCACCGGAGGTCCCCAGCATCGCAGGTGCCAGTCTTCAGCCAATTCAATTCACTCCACGCGAAATGATAAAACAGCTTAAGGCACTGGATTCTGCAAAGACAATGAGCCTTGATAACATTCTGGAAATAGTACTGAAGACTTGTGCTCCAGAATTTGTCATGTACATGGTCAAGCTTTTCCAGTACAGCTACAATACTTGCATCAATCCAGCAATGCGAATAATTATCCAGTTATGTCCTGTCCAGAAAAGGCATTGCAAATCTAATCCAGTGAATTACCGCCCCATCAGTCTACTCTTGATCACCAGTAAACTGAAAGAAAGAGTTGACAAGAGTGCTGTTATGCTGCACTTTTTCAGCAATAGCCTGCTCACTGAAGCTCAGTTTGGATTCCACCTGGGTCACTCAGCTCTTGACCTCATAACAGCCTTTGTCCAAAAACGGACAAGAACTGAATTCCAGATGTGAGGGGAGGTAACTGCCCTGGAGATCAAGGCAGCATTTGACCCAGTGTGGTATTAAGGATCCCGAGCAAAACTGAAGTCAATGGGAATCGGGGGTAGGAGGAGGAGGAGGAGGAGGAGGAGGAGGAGGAGGAGGAGAGAGAGAGACAGAAAGGGCGAGAGAGACAGACTCCATTGGTTGAAGTCATACTTAACACAAAGGAAGAAGGTGTGATTGTTGAAGTGTAATCATCTCGATCCTGTAGTATCATTGCAGGAGTTCTTCAGGTCAACTCATCTTCAGCTGTTTCATCAATGACCTTCCCTCAATCATCGGATTAGAAGTGGGAATGTTCGTAGATGATTGCACAATGTTTAGCACAATTCACAACTCCTTAGAAGCAGTCCATGCCCAACTGGACAATATTTAGGCTTGGGCTGTAAGTGGTAAGTAACATTTGTGCTATACAAGTGCCAAACAATGACCATCTCCAACAACAGAGAATTTAACTATTCCTCCATGACATTCAATAGCATACCATCACTGAATTCCCCATTAACATCCTATTGGTTGTCACTGGCCAGAAAGTGAACTGGACCAGACATAAATACTGTGGCTGCTAGAGGACAGAGGCTGGGAATTCTGCAGAGAATAACTCACCTTATGACTCAAGGCCTGTCCACCATTTACAAGGTACAAGTCAGGAGTGTGATGGGATACAATAGCACTCAAAAAGCTCGAGCCCATTTGATTGGCTTCCCATTTACCACCTTTTAAAAAATAAATTTAGAGTACCCAATTATTGTTTCTCCAATTAAGGGGCAATTTAGCGTGGCTAATCCACCCAACCTGCACATCTTTGGGTTGTGGGGATGAAACCCACGCAGACATGGGGAGAATGTGCAAACTCCACAGGAACAGTGACCCAGGACCGGGATTCAAACCTGGTTCCTCAGCGCCTCAGCCCCAGTGCTAACCACTACGCCACATGCCACCTCCTATCTACCACTTTAAACATTCATTCCCTCCACCACTGAAGCACGGTAAGCAGCAGTGTGCGCCATCTACAAGATGCACTGCAGGAACTCCTGAAGGCTCCTTCGACAGCACCTTCCAAATCAGTGACCTCTATCACCTACAAAGACAAGAAAGCGAATACATGAGAACACTATCCAACAGCATGTTTCTCTCCAAGTATCACATCGTCCTGGCTTGAAACCAAATCACTACTTTTTCACTGTCACTGTGTAGAATTCTGAAACCCCCTTTGAACCAGCACTGTGGGTGTTCCTAATGGACTGCTGCGGTTCAGGCAGCTCATCAGCACTTTCTCAATTATGGATGTGCAATAAATGCTAGCCGAGCCAGTGATGCCCAGATCCATAACAAATAAAAAGTCACATTCTCATTTTGTCCTCAGAAACTTCTGATACAAGTACCTTCCTTCATGCCCAAAATAAATAGTTGAATATTTGCATCATGTGGAACTTGCTCCATGCAATTGGCATTGTTTACTCTTTGAGCTAATATATAGTTTTGAGCATTTTTCAAAGTAAAATTATCCAATGCAACATTACTTTATGTTAAGGAACATGGAAGGCTGACCATTTCAGTTAAATTTCACAAATATTGAAGCAAAAACAGTGCATTGGAAGAATTTTAATTAACCACAATTTCAAATAAATAGTCTGCTTATTCAATTTTCACAACTTTAAGACATAATAAATGCACATTATGACGACCCTACTCGGCCTCCTGACATGCCATCAATATGGATGCTAGTGTCACGGAGCGGCACGGTGGCTAGCACTGCTGCCTCACAGCATCAAGGACCTGCGAACCTGCACACCAATGCCAGCTGCTCATCTAACCATGTAATTTTACCACTGCTACAACACTGGCATCTGCCAAAACAAATTCAGCATTTATTCTGCTTGTATAGAAAATAAAATCCCTTGTTGTTTCTCAGAAGAATAATTGAACAAATTAATGAGTGAAAGGAGAAGTTATTAGATGGATGGTTTTTAAGCAGGGTCTTAAATGAGAAGAGCAAGATAGAACAGCAGAAAGTTTTAGGGAGGGAATTCCATTACTTATAGCTTGGACATCTGAAAACATAGCCACCAATGGTGGGTTAATGAAAAGCGGAGGGATGCACAAGAGACTAAACTTGGAAGATTGAAGAATTCTTTGAGGGTCGTAGGTCAGAGAGATTGGGACGGCTAGGCCATGAAGAAATTTGAACATGAGGATAAAAGTGTTAATGTCAAGACTGTGCGTAACTGCAAGACAATGCAGGTCAGCAAGCATGAGGGTGATGGGTAAGCTGAACATGATGCAGGATTGGTTATAAGCAGCAGAGCTTTGGTTGAGTTGATGTTTAAAAAAAGAAGTCAAATACGAAAGCACTTGAAGTATCAAGTGTGAATGTGTCAAAGGCATAGGTGAGGATTTTACCAACTGGTGTGCTGAGGCAGGGGAAGTAGACAATCTTTATGATGGACAGCATATTCATTTGGAAGCCAGAAGATTGCAAACAACCTAGTTCAATCTGATAGGAAACAATTTGTAGTGGAGGTTAAAAACGTTGGTTTTAGCTTTCTCAATATTCTTTCATGGGATGTGGGCATCACTGACAACGTTAGCATTTGTTGCCCATCTTTAATTACCCTCATTAAGTGGCTTGCTACACTTATGGTAATTAATTCCGGATTTTTAATTGAATTAAAATTCAAATATTTGCCATGGCGGGGTTCGAACTGGGGTCTGTGATGAATGGAGAAATTGTTTATATTATATTTTATAAACAGTAATGTTTTTAAAAGCCTGTGTTAAAATATATGTTTCTTGCAATAATATTATTAAAGAATCTCAATTAAGGTACCCAGACTGTTTCTGCTAAAGCAGTAATTAAGGAGTCTCAAATGAGTGAGGTAATTATTGATTACAGATCATTTACTTAGTTACAGATAAAGGGCTAATAAAAAGGGTTTTGATTTGATATTCCCTGGAATGCAGGTAATTTGAGGGGATGCTACTTAGTTCTAGCTAAGCGGGATATGGAACTTATGGGGAGACAGATTATGTAATTAATGGGAAGAGCCTGTTCTGTCTGTAGTTTTGCAGTCTGTTATAGAATATAGACATGAACAGCAGCTTTGACAAATGCTGTTTGTACAAGATAGAAGTGTACTGGATCTGCTCTTGAAAGGGTTCTCTCGAGATGTTACTACACAGATAAGTAACCTGTTTTGTTCTTTATTTATATGTGACATTTGATCTATATTGGGTTGCTGAATTGGAATTAGTGCAGGTTTAACTGATAATTGCAAAGCATTTCTTTAAGGTTAATGTGGTTAATTTTGTGTTTAAATTAAAGTTGGTTTAACATAAAAGATTTGTCGAAGTCACCACTCCTGGGGTGAAGTATCCTTTCCTCCCAGTTTTACAAATTAAAAAAAAAATTGTTTGGGATTCTCGCCCAGTATCCTAACAAATGTTGGGGTCTGGTCCAATATCCTAACAAGTCTAAGAGCATTACCCTGGGTCTCTGGATTACTAGTCCTGTGACAAAACCACTCTGCCACCAGCCAGAGGATAACGTAGCTTTTTCAGGACTGGATGTCGAACATTCAGGCTGAAAACTGAGTGAATGAAGAGATCAAGAGAGGTGCTGGAGAGCTAGAGCAGGGAGTTGACAGCGAGTGGAACCCAACTCCATTTGGATGATGTTGTTAATGAAGTGGCATGTAGATGAGGTAAAGATAGTGCCCAATGACACTGTCAATTATGTCGGTGAAGAGAGAGACCTGGTTGTTGGAAATGCCCTAGCTGATTGTACAAGAGTGGAACCAAACAAGGGAACCCCAATTGCTGGGTAGCAGAGCAAAGTCATTGGAAGGGGATGGTGTGGTTGATTGTATAAATGCAGACCTCCGGTAGCGGCCATGACCAGCTAGGTCGCACACACTGCAGCTCCCTCCAGGACCGGGATTTCGGGCCATTTAACGGAGCACGTATGATGGGCGCAGGGGCCTTCCCGCGGCCCTTGGAGCTGGATGGGGCGCATAGGGTCCTCGCCAGGAAGCCGAGGGTGAATGAACCACCGAGGGCGATGGTGATAAGGTTCCACCGCTTTACAGACAGGGAACAGGTCCTGCAGTGGTCAAAGGAGTGGGGCAGCAAGTGGGAGAACGGCGAGATTCGCATTTACCAGGACTTGGGAGCTGGGCTGGTGAGGAGGGTTTCAACCAGGCCAAGGCGGTACTCCACAGCAAAGGGGTGAAGTTTGGGCTCCTGCACCCGGCGAGACTTTGGGTAACGTACCAGGACAGGCACCACTACTTTGATACGCCAGATGAGGTGTGGACATTCATAAGACATGAAAAGCTGGACTTGAACTAACGGGCAGCTGCATGTGGGTGAAACGCATTGGCGGGGATGTGTAATCGGGGGTTGGCCCGGTGTAAGACTATTTGTAGAATTTAAGTTTGGTTGCTTCTTGTTATTGTTTTTTGTTTCGGGGGTGGGGTGACACCCAGGCTGTATTGTCCAGCGCGGGAAGGACCCGGATGGCACTTGCCCTCTTACCCTACGGGGGAGTGGGGGCCTAGAAGAGTAGACAATAGTAAGTTTGGAGATAGAGGCGGGAGAGGCCGGGGTCAGCTGACTTATGGAAGCGCAATGGGGGGGGGGGGGGGGGGGGGGGGGGAAGAGAGAGAAATCCGTGCTGAGCGGGTGCTTGGGTGCTGTTTTGCTGACTGAAGGGGAGCCAGTTGTTTGGGGATGGATGGAGAATCGGGCTGGGGTGAGCGGAGGGACTCGGGCACATGGCTGAACGAAAAAGGGAACGGGGGTGGGGGTCAACCCCCCCCCCCCAGTCCAGGCTGATCACGTGGAATGTGAGGGGCCTGAACAGGCCAGTCAAGAGGTCCAGCCTGTTCTCGCATCTACAGGGGTTGAAGGCGGACGTGGCTATGTTGCAGGACACGCACTTAAAACTCGCTGACCAGACGAGGTTAAGAAGAGGATGGGTGGGCCAGGTGTTCCACTCGGGGCTAGACTCAAGGACCAGAGGGGTGGCAATTTTGGTGAGTAAACGGGTGGTGTTTGAAGCAGGGAGCATCGTGGCGGACAAGGGGGTAGGTACATAATGGTGAGTGTCAGGTGACAGGGGGCCCGGGTGGTGTTGGTGAATGTGTATGCCCCGAACTGGGATGATGCGGAGTTCATGAGGCGCATGCTGGGTAATATCCCGGACCAGGAGTCAAGTAACTTGTTTATTTGGGGGGGGGGGGGACCCAGCGTTGGACCGGTCCAAGTCCAGGTCAAGAAAGAGGCCGGCGGCAGCCAGGGCCCTGTAGGAGTTTATGGATCAGATGGGGGGAGTGGACTTGTGGAGATTTGGGCAGCCTAGGGCGAAGGAGTTCTCCTTTTTCTCCCACGTCCATAAAGTATACTTCAAGATTGACTTCTTTGTGCTGAGTAGGGCGTTAATACAGAGGGTGGAGAGGCTGAGTATTCGGCCATTGCGGTCTCGGACCATGGCCCGCATTGGGTGGACCTGTGACTGGGGACGGACCGGGGGCAGCACCCTCTCTGGAGACTGGATGTGGGGCTGCTGGCGGATGAAGAGGTGTGTGGGCGGATAAGGAGGGGCATTCAGGACTACGTGACAACAAATGACACGGATGAGGTAACAGCGGCAGCGGTTTGGGAGGCTATGAAGGCAGTCAGCAGGGGGGAGTTGATCTCTATTAGGTCCCACAGAGAGAAGAGGGAGAGGGCAGAGAGGGAGAGGATGGTGGGAGAGATACGTAGGGTGGACAGGAGGTACGTGGAAGCCCCCCCAAAAGGGGGGGGCTGCTAAAGGAGCGCCGGAAATTGCTGACCACGGGGAAGGTGGAGGCACAGTTGAGGAAAGTGAAAGGGGCAGTCTACGAGTATGGGGAGAAGGCAAGTTCGATGCCGGCGCACCAACTGCACAGGAGGGAGGTGGCCAGGGAGATGGGGGAGTGTGGGATAAGGAAGTGTAACACGGTGTTGAGCCCAGAGAGGGTCAATGAAGTCTTCAAGGAGTTCTATGGGAAGCAATACGAGTGAGAACCCCCGAGGAGAGGGGAAGGGATGAAGCAATTTATGGATTGACTGAGGTGGAGTGGGTGGAGGGACTGGGGGCCCCAATTGAGTTGGAGGAGGTAGTTAAGGGGCCGGCAAGTATGCAGTCGGGCAAGGCCCCGGGTCCAGACGGCTTCCCTGTAGAATTTTATAAGAAGTTCACAGTGCTACTGAGCCCACTCCTGCTCAGAACCTTTAACGAGGCGAAGGAGAAGGTCTGTTCCAATGTGGGTCCTACAGGCCGATATCGCTCCTGAATGTAGATGCCAAATTGCTGGCAAAAATTCTGGCCACCAGAATACAGGACTGTGTCCCGGGAGTGATTGAGGAGGACCAGACAAGTTTCGTTAAGGGCAGGCAACTGAATACGAAGGTGAGGAGGCTCCTGAATATTATTATGATGCCCCCGGAGGGGGCGGACGTAGAAGTAGTGGCTGCAATGGATGCGGAGAAGGCCTTTGACAGGGTGGAGTGGGAGTACCTGTGGGAGGTGTTAGATAGGTTTGGATTCAGGGAGGGATTCATAGGGTGGGTCAAGCTACTGTATCAGGCCCCCGTAGCGAGTGTGTCCACGAACCGGCTGAGGTCGGAGTATTTCAGGCTGCACCGAGGGACGAGGCAGGGGTGCCCCCTGTCCCCGTTGCTATTTGCCCTGGCAATTGAGCCGTTGGCCATAGCGCTTAGGACTTCAAGGAATTGGAGAGGGCTGGTCCGGGGGGGGTGGAGGAACACCGGGTTTCTCTAAACGCAGACGATCTGCTGTTGTATATTTCGGACCCGCTAGAGGGGATGGGGGGAGGTCATGCGGATACTGGGGGACTTTGGGAGCTTCTCGGGGTACAAGCTGAACGCGGGGAAAAGTGAGCTGTTTGTCATCCACGCCAGGGGCCAGGAGGAGATACTGGAGGAGCTCCCGCTCAAGATCGTGGAGAGGAGCTTTCGATATTTAGGTATACAGATGGCTAGGAGCTGGGATGCCCTACACAGGCTCAACTTGTCTCGGCTGGTAGAACAGATGGAGGGAGACTTCAAAAGGTGGGACATGCTCCCGCTTTCCCTGGCGGGAAGAGTGCAGACTGTGAAGATGACGGTTCTTCCAGATTCTTGTTCGTTGTTCAGTACCTCCCCATTTTCATCCCCAAATCCTTTTTCTTTTTTTTTTAAATAATTTTTATTGAAAGAGTTTTTCCATACAAACATTTACCCCTACTAATTTTTTAAATTATTTACAACACAATCCCTCTAGGCAAATGTCCCTCCCTCACCCGCCCTCTCGCGCGCACCAGTCCTCCTCCCCCCCGCCCCCCCAGGCAACCTTAACAAACAAGGCAGCCTACAGTTTCAGACATGAGCAGCGAGCAGACTTGCCCGCGTTACAGTCGTGCATGTCCCCCCACGACCCTTGCTGCCCCCCCCCCCCTCCCCTCCCCCCCCCCTCCCTCTCCCGGGTTGCTGCTGCCACGACCCCGAACGTCTATCTCTGATCTAAAAAGTCAAGGAAAGGTTGCCACCGCCTGGAGAATCCCTGTACCGACCCTCTCAGGGCAAATTTGATCCTTTCTAGCTGAATATAGCTAGCCATATCGTTAATCCAAGTTTCAACGCTTGGAGGCCTCGCGTCCTTCCATTGAATTAATATCCTTCGTCGAGCCACTAGGGACGCAAAGGCCAGTATTCCGGCCTCCCTAGCCTCCTGTACCCCCGGTTCTACCCCGACCCCAAAGATCGCAAGCCCCCATCCTGGTTTGACCCTGGACCCCACCACCTTCGACACCGTCCTTGCCACCCCCTTCCAGAACCCTTCCAGCACCGGACATGCCCAGAACATATGCACATGGTTCGCTGGGCTTCCCAGACATCTGACACACCTGTCCTCACCCCCAAAGAACCGGCTCATCCTTGTCCCCGTCATGTGAGCTCTATGCAGCACCTTAAATTGAATGAGGCTCAGCCTCGCACACGAGGAGGAAGAATTGACCTTCTCCAGTGCATCCGCCCACGTCCCGTCTTCTATCTGCTCTCCCAGCTCCCCTTCCCACTTGGCTTTCAGCTCCTCCCCTGATGCTTCTTCCGCCTCCTGCATTATCTTGTAGATGTCTGATATCTTCCCCCCTCCGACCCAGACCCCCGAGAGCACCCTATCACTCGCCCCCTTACTGGGGAGCAGGGGAAACCCCTCCACCTGCCGCCTAGCAAATGCCTTCACTTGTAAATATCTGAACATGTTTCCCGGGGGGAGCTCAAACTTCTCCTCCAGCCCTCCCAGGCTCGCAAACCTCCCCTCTATGAACAGGTCCTTCAGCTGCCGTATGCCCACCCTGTACCAGCTCTGAAATCCCCCGTCGATGTTCCCCGGGATGAATCTATGGTTCCCTCTTATTGGCGCCGCCAACAGACCTCCCATTTCCCCCCTATGTCGCCTCCACTGCCCCCATATCTTGAGGGTGGCCGCCACCACCGGGCTCGTGGTGTACCTCGTGGGGGGGGAGCGGCCATGGTGCCGTTACTAGGGCCCCCAGGCTTGTGTTGCCACAGGACGCCCTCTCCATTCGTTTCCAAGCTGCCCCCTCCCCTTCCATCATCCACTTGCGCACCATTGACACATTTGCCGCCCAGTAGTACCCCGAAAGATTGGGTAGTGCCAGCCCTCCACTGTCCCTACTCCGCTCCAAAAAGACCCTCCTCACCCTTGGGGTGCCATGCGCCCACACGTAGCTCATCATGCTACTCGTCACCTTTTTGAAGAAGGCCCTAGGGAGGAAGATGGGCAAGCACTAAAATAAAAACAAGAACCTTGGGAGGACCGTCATTTTGATTGACTGCACCCTCCCCGCCAGCGACAACGGTACCATGTCCCACCTCTTAAATTCCTCCTCCATCTGTTCCACCAGCCTGGAAAAGTTCAACTTGTGGAGGGTCCCCCAGTTCCTTGCCACCTGCACCCCTAAGTACCTAAAGCTCTTTCCTGCTCGCTTGAAGGGGAGTCTCCCAATACCCTCTCCCTGGTCCCCCGGGTGTATCACAAAAACCTCGCTTTTGCCCAAATTTAGTTTGTACCCCGAAAAGTCCCCAAACTCTGCTAATAGTTCCATTATCTCCGGCATTCCCCCTTCTGGGTCTGCCACGTACAGCAGTAGATCATCCGCATACAGCGATACTCGATGTTCCTCCCCTCCCCTAGTCAGTCCTCGCCACCCCCCTGAACCCCTCAGTGCCATCGCCAACGGTTCAATCGCCAGTGCGAAAAGTAGGGGGGATAGAGGACATCCCTGCCTGGTCCCTCGGTGGAGCCCGAAATACTCCGACCTCCTCCCGTTTGTCACTACACTCGCCGTCGGGGCCGAGTAGAGCAACTTCACCCACTTAATAAACCCTTCCCCAAACCCAAACCGTTCCAACGTCTCCCAGAGGTACTCCCACTCCACCCTATCGAATGCCTTCTCCGCGTCCAGCGCTACCACTATCTCAGCCTCCCCCTCCACTGCCGGCATCATAATTACATTCAGCAATCTCCGCACGTTCGTGTTGAGCTGCCGCCCCTTCACGAACCCCGTCTGGTCCTCATGGATTACCCCTGGCACACAATCCTCTATTCTAGCTGCCAGGATCTTTGCCAGCAACTTGGCATCCACGTTCAGAAGCGAGATAGGCCTGTAGGACCCGCACTGCACGGGGTCTTTATCCCGCTTCAATATCAGGGAGATCAGTGCCTGCGACATTGTCGGGGGCAGAACCCCCCCCTCTCGCGCCTCATTAAAAGCTCGTACCAGTACCGGTCCCACCAAGTCCACATTTTTCTTATAGAATTCCACCGGGAACCCATCTGGCCCCGGCGCCTTCCCCGCTTGCATCTGACCTATTCCCTTGACTAGCTCCTCTAGCCCTATTGGCGCCCCCAGCCCTTCTACCAGCCCCTCCTGGACCCTTGGGAACCTCAATTTGTTTAGGAAGTCCTCCATTCCTCCTCTCCTCGTCGGCGGCTCAGACCGATACAACTCCTTGTAAAAATCCCTGAAGACCCCGTTCACTTCTTGCCCCTTCTGCACTACCTTCCCGCCCCTCTCCTTCACTCCCCCAATCTCCCTAGCCGCATCTCGTTTGCGAAGCTGGTGTGCCAGCATCCTGCTCGCCTTTTCCCCATACTCATAGACCGCGCCCTGTGCCCTTCTCCACTGCGTCTCTGCCTTCCTGGTGGTCAGCAGGTCGAACTTGACCTGCAGGCTGCGCCGTTCTCCCAGCAGCCCCTCCTCTGGTGCCTCCGCATATCTCCTATCCACTTCCAATAGCTCCCCCACCAGCCTCTCCCTCTCCTGCCTCTCCTTTCTTTCTCTGTGCGCCCTTATGGAGATCAGCTCTCCCCTGATCACTGCCTTCAGGGCCTCCCAGACCATCCCCACCTGCACCTCACCCGTGTCATTCAAGTCCAGATAGCTCTCAATGCTCTTCCGGACCCTTTTACACACCTCGTCGTCCGCTAACAGCCCCACATCCAGCCGCCACAGCGGGCGCTGGTCCCGCGCCTCCCCCATTTCCACATCCACCCAATGTGGTGCATGATCAGAGATCGCAATGGCCGAGTACTCAGCTTCCCGTACCCTCGGGATCAGCCCCCTGCTCAACACGAAGAAATCGATTCTGGAGTACACTCTATGGACGTGGGAGAAAAAGGAATACTCCCTCGCCCTCGGCCTACCAAACCTCCATGGGTCTACTCCTCCCATCTGCTCCATGTACCCCCTCAGCACTTCTGCCGCTGCCGGCCTCCTATTGGTCCTTGAACTCGATCTGTCTAGCCCGGGGTCCAGCACTGTGTTAAAGTCCCCCCCCATGATCAAGCCCCCTGCCTCCAGTCCCGGAATGAGGCCCAATAGGCGCCTCATAAAACCCGCGTCATCCCAGTTCGGGGCATATACGTTGACCATCACCACTTTCTCCCCCTGCAGCTTACCCTTCACCATCACATACCTACCCTCCTTATCCGCCACCACCTCCTCCGCCACAAACGACACCCTCTTTCCCACCAGAATCGCCACCCCCCGGTTCTTTGCGTCCAATCCAGAGTGGAACACCTGTCCCACCCACCCCCTTCTCAGGCGAACCTGGTCCACTACCTTCAAATGGGTCTCCTGTAACATTGCTACATCAGCCTTCAGTCCCTTCAGGTGTGAGAATACCCTTGATCTCTTGACCGGCCCATTCAACCCCCTCACGTTCCAAGTGATCAGCCGGGTCGCGGGACGACCCGCCCCCCCTCCCCTGCCGATTAGCCATGTCCTGTTCCCTGCTCGCCCCGGGTCGACCCTCCCCTTCTGACCCGCTCCCCATGGCGATGTCTCCCTCCCCCCACCTCTCCAGTCCTCCACTTCCCGTTTCTGGTCTTTTCAGCAGCAACCCGGTGTCCCTCCCTAACCCCCCTTCCCCCCCCCCCCCCCCCCCCCCCCCCCCCAGGCTAGGACCCCTCCTAGCCGCGATGTACCCTCCATCGTACTCCCGTAAGTCAGCTGGTTCACGCTGACCCGGCTGCTCCTGCCACACTCCGACTCCTCCCGGCTCGGGGGGGGGGGGGGGGGCCTCCCCCCCCCCCCTTGCCACTCCTCCCTGGCCCCGCTCCAGCGCGAGAAAGGTCGCCATTGCTAGCCACGCCCCGCACTCCTCCCCTTCCCCCCTCCTCTGCCCCGCGCGCGGGAAAACAGAGGAAAGCCCGCGCTTTCGCCCTGCCACACCCCACCCCGCCATCTTCAGTTCCACCCCCGTCCCCGTCCATGCCTGTAAAGAACCCCCCCTAGGAGCCCATATCCCCGATCTGCTCTCCCCCCCGTCCCGCCTCCCCAACTTAACATTATAAATAACAGATAAATAACAAATAACATTGTACTTAACAGTCGCCCTCTACCAAACAGCATAAATAACCATAAATAACCATGAATAACCACAATAACAATAACTAAGGGAAGTTGGCAAAGGGGGAAAAAACCTCAGAAGAAAAACCACAGCAAGAGTTCAAAATCCAAACAAAGAATTCAGCTGAAAGTACCCGAGCGGCTACGGCCGCCAAGTATCCCCTGGGTCTAATTTGAGTCCAGTTTCTCTTCCTGTACAAAGGCCCACGCCTCCTCTGGGGACTCAAAATAGTGGTGTTGGTTCTTGTAGGTGACCCACAAGCGCGCTGGCTGCAGCATTCCGAACCTGATCCGTTTTGCATGTAGCACCGCCTTTGTCCGGTTGTACCGGGCCCGCCGCTTTGCCACCTCCGCACTCCAGTCCTGGTAGACCCTCACCGTCGAATTCTCCCACTTGCTGCTCCTTTCCCTCTTGGCCCACTCCAGCACTCTCTCACAGTCGCTGAGTCGCTGGAACCGCACCAGCACCGCCCTCGGGGGCTCATTTGCTCTTGGCCTCCTAGCCATGACCCTGTAGGCCTCTTCCAGCTCCAGGGGCGAAGGGACGGCCCCTGCCCCCATCAGGGAGCTCAGCATTTCTGCTACATATCCCGGGAGGTCTGACCCCTCCAGGCCTTCTGCCAGGCCCAAGATCCTCAGGTTCTTCCGCCTCATTCGGGTATCCAGCTCCTCAAAACGGCTCTGCCATTTCAGGTGGAGTGCCTCGTGCACCTCTACCTTTCCCACGAGGACCGTGGCCTCCTCCTCCCTCGCAGTCATCTCCTGTTGCAGCTCCCGAATCGACGCCTCTTGGGTCGTCTGGGCTCCCATCAGCCTGGTGGTCGTCGCATTCATTGACTCCAAGAGCTCCATTTTCAGCTCCGTAAAGAAGCGCAGGAGAGCGGCCTGCTGCTCCTCCGCCCATTTCCTCCATTCCTCGGGTGCACCACCGGCCGCCATTTTGGTCTTCTTCCCCCGCTTTTTTTTGGGAGCTGCTGTTGCTTTCTTTACCACCCCACTCCGGGTACCGACCATAAAGTTGGTCTGGTTCTCTTCAGGGAGCCTTCCCCCACCGGGATTTGTCCTTACAGCGCCGTTGGGGCCCTCCAATCGGCCCGAAAACACCTTTGTAGCAGGAGCAGCCAAACGTGCGACTTAGCTGGTCATAGCCGCAACCGGAAGTCCCCAAATCCTTTTTCAACGGGTAAACAGGATTATCACGGGATTCGTCTGGGCAAATAAAACCCCGCGAGTCAAGAGGGTATTCCACCTCCACATGCGCAGGGCTTCCACAGGGCGGATTCCACCTGCACATGCGCAGGGCTTAGCCGAACTCAGCTAAAGGTGGTGCACAGAGCACACCTTACCAGAACCCGAATGAGTAGGTTCTTTGCAGAGGTGGAGGACAAATGCGATGGTGCCAGGGAGGCCTGGCCAACCACACCCACATGTTTGAGGCCTGCCCCAGACTTGCCGGATACTCCAGGTTTGTGGGAGTGTGTGGGGATCCATGCCCAAAAGTGGCAGTCTTTGGGGTCTCAGGCCAGGCAGACCTCTTCACGAGAAGGGGAGGGTCGATGCCCTTGCTTTTGCCTCCATCGCCCGTCAGAGAATCCTGCTCGGCTGACGATCAACAGCACCACACAAGGCTACAGACTGGCTGTCCGATCTAGTGGAATTTCTCGAACTTGAGAAAATAAAATTTGCCATCTGAGGGTCGGAAGAGGGCTTCCACATGATGTGGAAGCTGTTCACCAAATTGATCCAAGATCTGTTCATAGCCAACATACAATACAGTAAGGGGGAGGGACACAAATAAGTAATGGGACAAAGATGAAAGGGAAAGGTGGGGATAGTGGAGGACATACAAAGAAAGTGAGAGGGGTAACGGGCTAAAACTGTAGATAAACATCTGTAAATATGCTCCCGGGCCAAACTAGGAACTGCAACAAATGTACGCTGTTCGGGAGGGGGGCACACACATGGCCACAGCAGGAGGGAAAGCAATTGTATGTATATATCTATACTGACTTCTGCCTATATTTTTACCTTTTATTTCTTTCTTGGTTTTTGTTTATTTTCCTCTGGTCAACGCAGTTATGTAAAGTGTAACATACGACTTGTGAAATACGAAATGTGAAAATACAAAAATAAACACTTGGTGAAAAAAAGGATTCTGAAAGGACCATTTAACTTCCCATGCTAAAATCTTGATCCAGAAATGGATGCAAGAGTAGAATGCAAGGACAGTCAATAGCCGCAAGTGATTTCAAGTGAGAAGTATAATGAAAAAATAATTCAGTTTGATGTACAAGGAACTCAATGCTATCCAAGACAACACAGTGCGCTTGATTAGTGCCACTGTCATTTGATTCAACAGTCCCCCTCTCAATCTCGGTTTACAAATGCATATTTTTTTTTAATTGTTCATAGGATTCTGACTGCGCCAGTATTTATTGCCTATCCCGGAGGGCATTTAAGAGCCAAGCACATTGCTGTGAATCTGGAGTCACATGTCGGCGAGACCAGGTAAGGACGACAAATTCCCTTCCCTAAAGGATATTAGTGAACCAGATGGGTTTTACGACAATTGCCAATGGTTTCACTGTCATCTTCAGATTTTAATTCCAGACTTTTTTATTGAATTAAAATTCACCACCTGCCATGGCAGGATACGAACTTGGGTCTCCAGAGCAGGACTCTGAGTCTCTGGATTACCAGTCCAGCACTCCTCAAACTCATCAGGTTACTTTAAAAGTACCTCCCTTCCATACAACCTCTGCCATGATGGGGGAACGAAACTTTTTGGGGTGCAAGGGTGGGGGCGTAAATAATCATTGTTTCCAAGTTACACAACATTCTGAGTTGGATACATTTTGCTGTTAAATAATCGACAGCTAATAATTCTCTATTTATTAATGCCATTGTGGGAGCAGGACTAAACTGTTTCGAAGAACGTATTAAAGTATTAAGTCATTGAATAAGTGATTTCACAAAATACTGAATTGGGTCGCAAGTCTACAAAAATGAAAGAAAGGAAAATCTTACACCATGACTATTTTTATTTTCTCCCTCCATTGCACACTCTGAAAACAGAGGTCCATTCATCACAAACTGCAGCAAGCAACTACTTTTCTATTTACATATAAAAAGCCCTTCATAGTGGCAGAATTAAAATTCCTGAAAATAGTTCAAAACAAAACATTGCCAGATTTGCCAAAAATTCTGATTTAATGAATACATCTCTTCACATTTGCCAAAATATTGCACTATTGAGTCATTTTGTCTCCATCTAAATTCCACTCTTAAGTTTATTCCCAAATTTGTTCAGATTACTGCATATGAAGCAGAAAAATAAAATCAAACAGCCAATGATATTAAACAAACACATTTTAAAAAGCTTCACATTTATAATTTGAGGACAGTGGGAATGCAAAGTTTTGCAGCAAACTTCAGTTTTGATTGGTTGAATTGACATCTTTACATCTGCGATAGATGATGGGAATGCAACCTTGAAATTCAGTTTTACACACTTTGAAACAAGATCAATTAGCCACGAATCACAAATTACCTTGAACTATTACTTCACCCAAACAAGTAGGTAGGTTTACTCGAAACAGAAGAGTACCCAATTCACCTACAGATTGATTGCCTAACCCACAAACGAGAAAGCAGTGAACTCTGAATAATAAAATGTGATAATCTGGTTTATAGCACAGAAAAGGCCCCTCAGCCCATTGCGCCTGAACTGGTCAAAAACAGCCACTATAGCTATCGGCTTGCAGGTAATGCTGGACGAGAGAAAAAGTTTGTTATTGCTCGTGGTAGCAGTCCCGCAGGCGACTGAAATATATAATATATTTGCGTATAAGAGGAAGACAGTAAGAAATTTGATGCTGTGATCAAAAAATTTGACAAGCATTCTATACCCAAGAAGAATGAAAAAGAATGAAACAGATGAAAGCTTCATTTTTCAAATGCGCACGCAGAATACTGGCGAGTCAGTCAATAGCTTTCTTACTGACCTCAAGCTGAAAGCGCGACTCTGAAATCCTCCATGATTAGAGATTAAATTGTTTTTGGATTGCATGATACTAAGGTGCGAGAGTGTCTTTAATTAGAAAATGAACTCCAATTAGAAGATGCCACAAAAATGTGCCATGCTAGGGAACGAGCTGCGCAGCATATTCATATGTTTAATGCAAGACGTTTTGGTGTGAATATTGCAAGCAATGCATCCGCCATTGGTGTTGTGACACACTTAGAAAAGAACCGTGGTCTCAGCAGCCATTCTAAACGGTCTGAACCCATTGCATGTAAACAATGTGGTTATAAGCACCTACCAAGGCAATGTCCAGCTTTTGGCAAAATATGCACAAAGTGCAAAGGGAAGAATCACTTTGTGAAACACTTTCTCAAAAAAGTAAATAAGTGCAGGGCAGTTGATGTGACCAATTACACTAATTTGACATTTTTAATTGGCCTGGTGTCAGCTCAAAACGCAGCAAATGAAGCCTGATCGAATAAAATGCCGCCCACATGTACAAGGAATGCTGAAAGTTATATTGCAGCAGTAACAAGCAACAACTGGACTTTGATGATTAACCGATCACTAATTACTGTTAGATACTGATGGGAAGGCAAACCTAATCAGTATAAGTGATACCAAGACCATGAATCTAAAGCTGCAAATTCAAAATAAGCCAGTCTTACTTAAAGATTACAACGGTACGATGATTGACACTTTGCGCATGTGCGAATTAGATGTGCAAGTAAAAACAAAGTGCACAAGCCTGGCTTCATTTGCTGAAGTTCTCAATTGTTACTGAAAGCCGTGAATCATTATTGGGTGATTAAGCGTATGAGGCACTGGAATTGGTTCTAAGAGTCTATAGCACTGACTGTGCACTGTGTACACAGTAGCTCAGTGGAGTCCATTGTAAAGGCCTTTCCGGAAATATTCAAGTGCCTTGGTGTCCTGCCTTTCGCATATAAAATGCGATTAAGAAAGGATGCTCAACCGGTGAAACACACTCCTCAAAAGAGTTCCAGCACCATTGCGTGACCGTCTCAATTAGACAGAATGACACAACTTGGAGTCATAAGGAAAATAGAAGAGCCTACAGATTGGGTCAACTTAATGGTCTGTGTGAAAAAGAATAACTACCTCAGGATTTGTATGGGTCCCAAGGATTTGAATGCAAACATTAAAAGAGAGCATTCAAATTCCAAAGAGGGAAGAGGTCACAAGCGAGTTGTCTGGTGCAAAATGTTTTCCCAAACTCAATACATTGCAGGGATTCTGGCAGCTCAAGCTTGATGAAGTAATAAGTACTGCACATTCAATACTCCTTTTGGCAGATATTGCTTTATTTGCATGCCCTTTGGCACTATATCTGCGTCTGTGATATTTCACAAAGCTATAGGATATATCATTGAGGGCATTGAGAAGGTTCACATCTATGTAGATGACATTATCGTATGGGATCCCACCTTAGAGGAACACAATGAGAGACTGATCACGGTCTTACAAAGCATTAGGTGAAATGGGCTGAGGCTCAATAAGGCCAAATGCCAGTTTGGAGTACAGGAGATCACATTCCTGGGCGGCAAGCTTTGAGTTCACAAAATAGATCCAGATGAAATGAAGATTAATGCCATATAAATATGGCCTGACCCACGGATTAAAAAAAGAGTACCACGAATAATGGGCACGATCAACTTCATAGGGAAGTTTATTCCCAATCTCTCATCCAAAACAGCGTGTCTCAGCGACATCCTATGGAAAGTGAATAATTTTACTTGGGCAGAGCAGCATGATGAGTGGCTCCTGCTAAAGAAAGCTCTTGTCAGAACGCCCCTGCTGACGTTTTTTGATCCAACAAGGAACATCCAAATATCGGACATATCAAAAGATGTTATAGGTGCAGAATTGCTGCAACAACTAGATGGAAACAACTTGAAACCTGTGGCATATGCTGCAATCATTAAAAAGAATCTCAACAAAATGTCTCCACGAATAAAGCGTCTCATGATGAAGTTTCAAAGATACGACCGAGTTGATATACACGCCTGCCAAACATAGTGGTAGCAGATGAGTTATCCAGAGCTCCAACAGCACACAATGTCAGCTCTACTGGAGAAGATGATCAGGTTCACATGGACATGATCACTGATGCACTGCCACTATCGGACGCAAAGTCAAAACAAATTGTCAAACAGACAGCAAAAGATGAGGTGTGTCAGATGATAATACAAAACCTTAACAATGGTTGGCCTAAAGGCCATGCACAAAATATCAAGAAATCAGATCTGAGCTAAATGTAGTAAATGGGCTACTATTCAGGCAAGAAAGAATTGTAATCCCGCAGTGTCTATGCAGCGATATGTTAAAATAAATTCATGAGGGTCACCTTCGGATTGAGAAGTGCAAACGGAGAGCCAGAAACACTTTGTTTTGGCCTGGTATAAACAAGGATATACAGTACAAGACATGATGGAGAAATGTGAAACTTGTTAAAAGTACCAGCACCGGCAAGCGAAAGAACCAATAAACATAGCTGAAATACTGGCAAAAGGTTGGAATGGATTTATTCTATCTCAATGGCAAGGAATGTCTGATAGTCGTTGATTATATTCGAATTTTCCAGAAATAGCCCTTCTGTTAAGCTCATCGGCAAGTTGTGTGATAATGCATCCAAAATCGACATTTGCAAGACATGGCATACCTAAAACTGGAGTGATAATGGTCCATGTTTTAATTGTAAAGAATAGCAAGAATTTGCGATGCAATATGATTTTGAACACATTACTTCAAGTCCATTAAACCCGCAATCAAATGGTAAAGCGGAGAAGGGTGTTCAAATAATAAAGCAGCTCTTAAAAAAGGCCATGGACAGCAAAACTGATCTGTATCTAGCTCTACTGAGTTATAGAACTTCTCTTTTAAGCTGTGGTTTGCCACCTGCAGAGTTATTGATGAATCACAAGCTGAACCACATTGCCATTCCACACAAAGGTAAGGCAAAACGAAAAGTTAAGAGGCAAGCCGAATCTCAGAATCAAAAACAGAAAGCATACGATGATAGAACAATCAGGAGTCTTAAATCTTTGTTACCAAGCGATGTTGTAAATTTTGAGTATCCTGATGGATGGTCTAGAAAAGCTACTGTACTACAAGAGGCAGGTCCAAGATCATACACAGTAATGACAGAAAAAGGACAGATTTTGAAAAGAAATTGTCGGGCACTATTGAAAATAAAAGAACCTGCTCAAGACAGCAAGACAATGGTGTTAGTGAAGACTTCTATCAACCTGAACCAACATAAACATTGGAAGAGTCAGACTTGAATATACAGAACGATGTTCAAAACAGTGACACAACCTTATTAGATACACCGACAGATGTTTACAGTAGGAATACAGGTTGACCAAGCATACCAAGGTTGAGAAGGTCGATAAGGAAGATAAAGAAACCAGAGCAGCCGAATCTGTGGTTGGACAATAACATTTATGAATTGCATAAAGTACATTGTTCCTCATATATATCATGTGTATTTTTTATAGAAATTATGCATAGTATGTTTTAAATGTCTCAAGGAAAGGGGATATAATGAAATGCAGTAACAGTGTATGATAAGTGTATACAGCCCCCAATCACCAGGTGTCATGCAAGAGGAACAGGACACTGGAACCAGACAAAAAACAGTCGTGGTCAGAGTTACAGCTGTTAGTAGCACAGTTAGAAGCTCCACAGTTTGGTTAGCAATAGTTTAGTCTATCCACAGTTTGTTCAACTGGTTTTGTTTGAGGGTGGGGGAGGGTTACTGATATGGGTGCAGTCGGTGTGGCGCAGTTGGGAAGAGATCGATGACGATGGATATCCTAGGGCGGGCCTGGAGGGTCGCGTGACTTGGGCTGGGAGCCGGCTGAAAAGGGCATAATGCTGATTGGCAGAGGAAAGGGGCTGGGAGTCCCCGACCAAGCTGGTCACGTGTGTAATGTGAGGGGGCTTGATGGGCCGGTTAAACTGTTGCGCATGTTCACGCACTTGAGTTTGAAGGCGCACATGGCTTTTTTGCAGTAGCCACATCTCCACCATGGGAAAGTTTCTTCCTGTCTACTCTATCTATGCCCTCAACTTTGCACATTCCAATCATTTCCCCGCTCAGTCTCCTCTGCAAAATATACAGCGGTCTCAAGTTACACCAGGTCAGAAGAATGGCTGGATTGGAGCTCTGAACACTCGAGATGAAATTGAGACTGAATTTAAAAGATCAAGTTAATAATTTTCTCACTTGTTCATAGTGCATATATATATATATATATATATATATATATATATATATATATAGCAAGCATTCCAAATAAACAATCCGTTTTTATTGCAAAATCACAGCAAAACTCTTCTAAACTATTGGAGCTATAATCCTTTGTGAAAGATTTTAAACTGCTTCACAAGGTGTATGTGTGTGTGGGGGGGGGGGGGGGGGGGGTGAAGAGAGAGAGATCAAGAGCGAGGAGGAAGTGGAGGAAGGAGAGAGAGAGAGAGAGAGAGAGGGAGAGCGAGAGAAGGGTGGTGATCTTTTCAGAGCATTCCTGCAACTTTGAGCAGGATTTTCAGATACAAATTAAAGATTACAGAATACTTCCAACAGGATTGCCGAACTTTAGCTTAAATGGAGGCACCAACCACAGAAAACATAACACCCTCTTCAATGGACCACTAATGATGGCCATTCACAGCAACAGTTTTACTGCCTGCATAGCATTGAGCAAAGTTGCCACAGCAGATCTCAATTATAAATGACTGCACTGTAACTAAATCTGGGTGGACTATTTGCGGTTTAAACTTTACAAAAAATTGGAGGGTTACCTGCAAGCAAAGCTTTTTACCTTATGCATCTAGCTGTTTGGACCCCTTTTCAGGGAAGGCTGATATTCTTTCCCTGTAAATAGGACGTGTTGCTTTTGTTTGGAAGACAAATAAGTTAACAGGTGGCTGGACGGCCCATTTGATACCTCAAGAACAGAGCGGAGCACTACCTTGGCTCACTATAAAAGTAAAAAACACTTGCATTTATACAGCACCTTTCAGAACCTCAGGACATCTCAAAGCACTTGCAGTTAATTTGCACAATGGCCGGTCCCACAAGCAACAATTATATCATGACCAGGTCATGTATCTCGTGACCTTGGTTTGGGGATAAATAATGTTGAGAGCACTGGTGCCAACTCCTCTCATCATCTTTCAATAGGATATTTTATGCCTATATAGAAGGGGCATTGTTTTAACGACCCATCCAAAGGTGACCCTACTCTGTCCCTCAATAAGAGGATGACATCTGCCAGACTTCTTTAATGGTGTCACTCCCCCACCCTATGCCCGTAACCCCATGGATGCTCGAGTTGGCTGGAGGCCTTGGGAAAGGGCCACCATGTTAGATGGGCAGTCTAGCTAATGGAAAGGTGAATGTCGGGGGGGGGGGGGGGGGGGGGGGGGTTGCGCTTGTTTGAGGGTGGGGGAGGGTTGCTGACATGGGTGTGGTTGGTGTGGCGCAGTTGGGAAGAGATAGATGATGATGGATATTCTAGGGCAGGCCTGGAGGGCTGTGTGACGTGGGCTGGGAGCCGGCTGAAAAAGGCAGAATGCTGATTGGCAGGGGAAAGGGGCTGGGAGTCCCTGACCAGGCTGGTCACGTGTAATGTGAGGGGGCTGGATGGCCCGGTTAAATTGGCGCGCGTGTTCACGCACCTGAGGAGTTTGAAGGCACACATGGCTTTTTTGCAGTAGCCACATATGAAGTTGGGGGACCAGACGAGGCTAAGGGACGAGAGAGGGTGAGGGCTGCCATTTGGGTCTACATGGCCACCACGCTCTGGGAGGCACAAGGCATGTCAGGTTTTTGGGGGGGGGGGGGGGGGGGGGGGGAGAGAAAGAGAAGAAAAGAAAGAGAGTTTGTCAATCCGGGAGCATTGGGGGAAAATGGAGCGAAAATCTGAGACGCCGGAGGTAGGGTTATTGCAAGGAGGCGGTGGCTCCAGATGGAGTTTGGGCTACAGGGAAGGCAGTGGGGAAGCTGCAGAGGGGTGGTGTATGAATATGGAGAAAAGGTGAGTCATGAGGTGAGAAACCAAGAGGTGGTGAGGGCAACATCGTGATGGACCCCAAGGGAGTGAATGGGGTGTTCGAGGCATTTTATAGAAGTTTCTAGGAGTCAGAGCCCCCATGCAGGGTGGAGTGGATGCGACGTTCCTGGATGGGTTACAGTTTCACAAAATAGTGATGGGGCCTGTTTAGGGACTAGGGGCCCAATTGGGCTGAGGGAGGTGATGTATAACATGGGGACAATGCAAGCAGGGAAGGCCCCTGGGCCCGACGGGTTCCCAGTAGAGTTATCGATCTGTAAAATGTTTCGGGTGGACCTGGGGCCACTACTGGTGAGGGTGTATAATGAAGGGGGGAACTCCCACCTACATTGCTGCAGGCTTCCATCTCCCTGATTTTAAAGAAGGATAAGGATCTGGAACAATGTGGGTCGTACCACCCGATATTATTGAATGTGGACACCAAGCTATTGGCATCACGAACCGAGCACTGTGTCCTGTGGGGGATTTGCGAAGGTTTTATGAAGGGAGGCAGTTGTCCGCAAATGTGAGTAGGCTACTCATTGTAATAATCGTGCCTACGGAGGGGCAGCATTGGATTGGATTGGATTTATTTATTGTCACATGTACCGAGGTACAGTGAAAAGTATTTTTTTGTGAGCAGCTCAACAGATTATTAAGTATATGGGAAGAAAAGGGAATAAAGAAAATACATAGTAGGGCAACACAAGGTATACAATGTAACTACATAAGAACCACCATAAGAAGCATACAGGGTGTAGTGTTAATGAGGTCAGTCCATGAGAGGGTCATTTAGGAGTCTGGTAACAGCGGGGAAGAAGCTGTTTTTGAATCTGTTAGTGCGTGTTCTCAGACTTCTGTATCTCTTGCCCGATGGAAGAAGTTGGAAGAGTGAGTACGCCGGGTGGGAGGGGTCTTTGATTATGCTGCCCGCTTTCCCTAGGCAGCGGGAGTGGTAGATGCAGTCAATGGATGGGAGGCAGGTTCGTACGATGGACTGGGCGGTGTTCACGACTCTCTGGAGTTTCTTGCGGTCCTGGGCCGATCAGTTGCCATACCAGGCTGTGATGCAACCAGATAGAATGCTTTCTATAGTGCATCTGTAAAAGTTGGTAAGAGTTAATGTGGACATGCCAAATTTCCTTAGTTTCCTGAGGAAGTATAGGCGCTGTTGTGCTTTCTTGGTGGTAGCGTTGACGTGGAAGGACCAGGACAGATTTTTGGAGATGTGCTCCCCATGAAATTTGAAACTGCTAACCATCTCCACCTCAGCCCCGTTGATGCTGACAGTGGTGTGTACAGTACTTTGCTTCCTGAAGTCAATGACCAGCTCTTTAGTTTTGCTGGCATTGAGGGAGAGATTGTTGTCGCTGCACCACTCCACTAGCTTCTCTATCTCCCTCCTGTATTCTGACTCGTCGTTATTCAAGATCCGGCCCACTATGGTCGTATCGTCAGCAAACTTGTAGATAAGAGTTGGAACCAAATTTTGCCACGCAGTCGTGTGTGTACAGGGAGTAGAACAGGTGGCTAAGTACACAGCCTTGCGGGACCCGGTATTGAGGACTATTATGGAGGTGTTATTGTTGTTCATTCTTACTGATTGTGGTCTGTTGGTCAGAAAATCGAGGATCCATTTGCAGAGTGGGGAGCCAAGTCCTAGGTTTTGGAGCATTGATATGAGCTTGTCAGGGATTATGGTGTTGAAGGCGGAGCTGTAGTCAGTAAATAGGAGTCTGATGTAGGAGTCCTTGTTGTCGAGATGCTCTTGGGATGAGTGTAGGGCCAGGGTAATGGCGTCTGCTGCGACCGGTTGCGGCGGTATGCGAGGGAGCTGGAGATAGTGGTGGCAATGGATGCGTAGAAGGTGGTTGATCAGGTGGAGTGAGCGTATTTCTTGGAGGTGCTGGGGCAGTTCAGGTTGAGGCAGGGGTTTGTAGATTGGGTCCAGTTGTTACATAAGGCGGGAATGTGCAGATGAACTGAGTGAGTTTGGGGTACTTTGGGCTGCATCGTGGGATGAGGCAGGGTCCCACTCTCCCCGTTGCTCTTTGCCTTGGCGATAGAGCCACTGGCAATGGCGCTTAGGGCATCGAGGGACTGGAGAGGTACTGAGTGCAGGGAGGCGTTGAGCACAGGGTCTCATTGTAGGAGGACGATCTGCTACTGTATATTCTGTACCTGGTGGATTGCATCAATGACATCATGGGGATCCTGGGGACATTTGTCCAGTTTTCAGGATACAATTTGAATAAGCGAGGGTGTTCCCATTGAGACTAGAGGGCAGGAAAAGAGGCGAGGGGAGCTGCTGTTTAGGGTGGTGGGGGCGAGTTTTAGATATTTGGGTATCCAAGCGGCACGGAGCTGGGTGCAGTGGCACAAGCTGAACCTGGCTCGGTTGATGGAGCAAATGAATGCAGACTTTAATAGGTGGAATGTTCTGCCAGTCAGGGTGGGTGCAGATGGTAAAACGACAGCACTGCCAAGGTTTCTGTTTGTGAATTAGAACCTTCCAATCCTCGTCCCCAAGACATTTTTTTACGACGGTCAATGGGCTGATCTCTGGGTTTGTTTGTGCGGTGAAGAGCCCATGGGTTAGGAGGTCTTTCTTGGAGCGAGATGGGAGGGGGGCGGGGAAGCATGGGCGGGCGTTGCCGAATATGATGAATTACTACTGGCAGCGAATATTACTATGGTCAGGAAATGGGCCATGGGGGAGGGGTTGGAATGGGGACGGATGGAAGCAGCCTCATGTAGGGATACGTGTTTAAGGGCTTTGTTGTTGGCACCTTTACCATTCTTGCCAGCTATGTACTCAGTGAGCCCAGTGTTGGTGTCAGCCCTCAGGGTGTGGGGGCAAGGGTGGCAGCATTGGGGCTGGAGAGTGCCTGGGGATGGGTGCCAATCTGTAATACCATAGGTTTGTGTCAACGGGGCTGGACGTGAGGTTTCGGTGGGTGGTGACAGGTAGTGATTGAGCGTTTTGGCAATCTGTTTGTGGGGTGCAAATTTGTGGAGGTGGCCTGGAGGAAGTGTACAAGTTGCCCAGGGGGAATGGCTTTTGGTACCTGCAGGTTCGGGACTTTGTAAGGAGAGAAGTGCTGACCTTTCCTGGGCTGCTGCCCCTGGGGTTGCAGGACAAGGTGTTGTCGAAGGATGAAATAGGGAAGGGGAAGGTGTTGGATGTCTATAAGGAGGTGAAGAAGTAGGCAGGAGCCCTGGCAGGGGCTATTAAGAGGAAATGGGAGGAGGTGCTGAGAGAGGAGGTGGGGGCTGAGACGTGGGCAGAAGCCTTGCGGAGGGTGAATGTGCGTCCTGTACGAGGCTAAGCCTCATCCAGTTCAAACTGATGCATAGGGCTCATATGACAGTGGCAAGGATGAGTAGGTTCTTTACGGGGGTAGGGGATGGGTGTGGACGGTGCGTGGGGGACCGCAAATCGCATACATGTGTTCTGAGCGTGCCCAAGATTGAGGGGGTTCAGCAGAGATTCTCAGACATGATGTTCGAGGTGCTGGGTGTGGCGGTGGATCCGAGTTCATACGTGGCAATGTTTGGGATGTCGGAAGACCTGGGAGTCCATGGGGCGAGAGACAGCGATGTTTTGGCCTTGGCCTCCCCGATAGCCCTGAGACGGATATTATTGGGGTGCAGGACTCGGAGCTGCCGAAAACGGGGATGTGGGTTCGTGACCTGGCAGAATTCCTGAGGCTGGAGAAGGTCAAGTTCGCCTCGAGGGGGTCGGCACATGGGTTCACCCGCAGGTGGAAGCAATTTATTGCTTTCTTTAAGGAGGTTTGAGAGATCAGTGGAGAGGGGTCTTAAGAAGGTGAAAATAGGGAGGTGGGATGTGAGATGGGGTTGGTGTCAGGGGTGTGGGGGGGGGGGGCACTGGTTGTTTATTGAATTGTTTGATTGTTCTTCTGATTCTGTTTGTATATATGAAAATGCCTTGAATAAAAATATTTTTAAAAAAAGGAATTCTATGGTTAAATACACAGGAAAGCCCAGTGTGGCTCTCCAGAACAAGTTTTCCGAGCATGGACTGGGAGGGAATCTCAAAAACTGAGTGATAATCATCTCTATTCCTCACTTGCTGATTTGTCAACAAGATCAAACTTACAATTTCCACAAAAGAAGGCAAAGGTTCAATCCTGAACTGTAGAAGTCAACATAAATCAGTTACAAACTTATGGTCCGAATTATAAGCAAGACAGAAATTGGGTACTTGCATCACAAAATATAATACAAATGACAAGAATTCCATAATACGATAAAAATTTGGCTTATTCAAGCATTGTAAATCAGTGTTCAATAAACTGTGGAAAGGCAAGATGATCAATTTGGATCAATACGATTCAGAAAGCAAAACAACTATTCACAGACAAGCATCCAAATTCTGGTCAAAGACCAGCTGCTCTTTTCAGTGGTCAATTGACACCGACACAGGGACAAAAAAAATAGAGGTCGACTTTGTGACGGATGCTGCAGCTGATGATGCAAGATTCAAAAAATAGTCAGCTGTATCAACAGATGAAGTATGGAGAAACTTGTGCATTTTAAAGATAGAAATTCATCAGTTTCCTGCTTTGGTTTTGAGTGTGGATAAGTGAATTATTCAGACTGATCCAGGCCACATCCTTGTGTCGATACAATTTAACATGCTGATCGTTTGCTTTTCCACCAATGATTGCATTGCTCACATTAATCCCATGTGTTGAATGGAGAAGAGGTGTTCTCTGTTGAAAAGTCATGAGGGAATGCAATGAAGAGTGGTTTTCTCAAAATGAGGGCTCAAGCTTCATAATGGGGTCACAGCAATTTCTACTTAAAAAGGTGGATCAACAATAAAATATTCTCTTAGCTTTGCAAAGTGACACATTCCAAAGAAATAAAATAACTAATTTAGCTTAGGATGCATCTGTGCCGATAGCATCATCTCCCCTCTCCTACTTTCATGACCAGTGCTCTGGGATACAAAGCGAGATTCACTACTGAAAATAGCAGATGCATGTCTCTTGCTTATGAGGCAATGAGAACTGTGCACATATGTCATGCTGCAATTTAATACCATCCAGCATATTTATTTATCTGGGTGTCACTTAGCAGAAAGGAAAGGCATCAATATCAGGCCAAACAGAATTAAATCCCTATAGAGGCTACTGCAAACTCAGTCACTATCAAATGACCATGTTTTGCCACGCTCTGTTCAAACAGACTTCTCGTGACGTTCAGTTATCAGGAATTAAAAGCTTGTGTTCTCAAAGTTATCACCCAACATTAATTTCAGAAACTCCAGTAGGATAAGAGCAACATTTAATCCACATTATAGTTTCTGATACAAAAGCAAACACTGATGAAACTTTTGACCAACTCATCACTCAGCAGCAACATTTAAAAAAATTTTATTTTTTTTTTTAAAAAGAGTACCCAATTAATTTTTTCCAATTAAGGGGCAATTTAGCGTATTCAATCCACCTACCGTGCACATAGAACATAGAACAGTATAGCACAGAACAGGCCCTTCGGCCCTCGATGTTGTGCCGAGCAATGATCACCCTACTTAAACCCACATACCCGTAACCCAACAATCCCCCCATTAACCTTACACTACGGGCAATTTAGCGTGGCCAATCCACCAGGCATAAATAATATTTCTGTTTAGTATTAGCTGTACAGCGCCAATCAAACATCAAACTTTTTCACTGCCATTTACATACAGAAAAAGTTTTAACACAGAACATGCAGTGCAGGAGGCCATTCGACCCATCGAGTCTACACCGATCCACTTAGGCCCTCATTTCCACCCTATCCCCGTAACCCAATAACCCCTCCTAAAATTTTTGGGCACTCAGGATAATTTAGCATGGCCAATCCACCTAACCTGCACATCTTTGGACTGTGGGAGGAAACCGGAGCACCCGGAGGAAACCCACGCACACACGGGGAGGACGTGCAGACTCCACACAGACAGTGACCCAGCCGGGAATCGAACCTGGGACACTGGAGCTGTGAAGCATTGATGCTAACCACCATGCTACCGTGAGGCCCATACCATCTTTGGGTTGTGGGGGCAAAACCCACGCAAACATGGGGAGAATGTGCAAACTCCACACAGACAGTGACCCAGAGCCGGGATCAAACCTGGGACCTCAGCGCCGTGAGGCAGCACTGCTGCCACTGCACCACCATGCTGCCCTCTCAGCAGCACCATTGAATGCTGCACATATCAAGGAAGGCAGGCTTACTCTGATAACCTGTGGTTAAGGTTGACAGAGCACCTCCTGGTGATGAGTCACCTTCATCTCATGCTGCCTCTACCTGGCAACATACTGAAGTCACAAAAAATTCCATCATTAGTACCATACAAAAGCAGTTATATAGCCTATTACAAAAATATTCACATCTGAAAGAAAATATCCCGAGAAACCTGCTCGAAAGTCTAACTTTTTGTCTCTGTATTAGTTTGTTTTATTCATTTCACTTGTATTGAAATAGTAACTGAAAGTGCTACCCAGGGTCACAAGCCTAATAGTAAAACTTTACATGTACATTAACAGACATTTTCTGAACACAAACTGTGAAAAACAAAGACGTTTTCCCATCATGTTTAAAAATCTGACATTGCATTAGCATTATTTGACAATATTGGAGATGATTTGTAACAGTTAAGAACATCTTTGGCAAAGACTAGGAATTTGAATACGCTAGTGCTGCAAAAAAGTCACTGGAATGTTTAAGAACATGTAGCTCAAATACTTGTTAACATTACCTGCAGCAACCCATGTGGTAAAAGTATTTGAAAGCACCTGCTGGGAATGGCGTGTCACCTTCATCTCCAGCTGCCACTCTATCTCGCAACACAGCCATCTCGTGCCAACACTACAACCTTCACTATCTAACCAAAGTATACAAAGAATGCACCAGCTGTAACGAGATTATGCAAGTCTAAATTATCTATGAAAATCTGATTAATCAATAAAAAACTAATTCCAAAAGTGCACCCCCTCACCATCAATGTCAACACAAGTTACAAACAAATTACATTATGTACTGCTTTTAACACATGCTTTAACACCTGAGGAAGGAACTGTGTTCTGAAAGCTAGTGATTCTAAACAAACCTGCTGGACTGTAACCTGGTGTTGTAAGACTTCTGACTGTGCCCACCCCAGTCCAAAGCCAGGATCGCCACATTATAAAAAAAGATTACAAGGCACTCCCAGGAAATAAGTCCGAGAGCTTGAGCAAGAGATTGATTTTATTATATTACTTTCTCTGGGAATTGTAAAATAGGACTACAGCAGCTGAAAACATTTGCCAATGTTCAGACAAAGGGCAAGAATGTAAAGAGAGGCCAGAGTAAAAAAAAAACGAATAATTTAAAAGCTGGAAATACAAGGCTGGATAAGATTCCAGAGATCGAGTGAGGGGAGGCTGCAGTGATATTGAAAGGCAAGAATGTAAAATTTGAGTCACCGGGGAGGAGATCCAAGCTGGTCAGTGAAGACAAGGGTGATATGTACATCAAGAGTTCAACAAGTTGAGGGTGGAGAATAGAAAATGGAAGGTCAGCAACAAAAGCATTCAAGTAATTGAGTTTAGAAGTGACAAAGGGATTTGTAAAAGCTCAGTGCAACAAAGGTGGAGGCAGGGATAGAGGAGAGCGAGCCATTGTCAGCCATGGAGTCTTTGAGGGGAATTGGGTGGATCAAGGGAAATTAGAAATGGAGAGAAGCTGCAAATATAGATTCTGTGTTAAGAGTAGATGAAGGATGGGGCGAGGTGGTTTGGTGGGGAGAGAAGGAATTGCCATGGAGTGGAAGGAAAAATTGCGAATAAAATTCCAACTTGTTATAGGGTGTTGCTATTGTTCGAAAGGCTTTAATGAATTCTTCATAATCTTAACTATGTATTTATTAACTACAAGAACTAAGGGTTCAAGCTAGGATCGGTCTTCATGCTTGTTTGCGCACATAACTCTGTCCAACACCAGACTGACCCTTGGGTCTGGATCATGTGGGCAGTACTGCATTCAGTCTTATGCTAACCCTACATGTGTCAGACCCTTATATTACACCGCCCCCAAGTCTTTAACCAATGTATTTCAAGTTATTCTACTTTGCCCCATGTGTTTACATTGTTATTTCTACCCCATCTCCCCCCCCTTTAAATCTCAGGTTCATGGGTTCAGTCAGTAGGCAGGCCTCATACCCATTCCATATCTTGTTTGCACTACTGTTGGAGGAATGGTATATTCTGTTGTTGAAGGTAAACTCTTGCAATTTGGAGCTTTCTCTGTCATCTGGGTATCGTTTCATTCTCCTTTTTTAATTTCTTGGTATTGAACTGCTCTTTGTTAATTCTGCAATTGTGATGGGTGGTTGTTGTGCCATCTCATTTCTTGTGGGTGGACAAACATCATGCTCATCTCCATGTTGTTTTTTCCCCTCCTCTGCATTGTGTGGAAATGCCCTGTGACAGAAGGTGGTCTTTCCTATGTTGAGGTTTAGTAAGCTCACCTTGGAGAGTTAGGCTGTGTGGTGTGCTGTCAGCAATGTATGATTTCAACATTGTCTGTGGCACTGTCATGTTGGTTGGGTATTGTAGTGTTTGCTCTATGTTCCAGTGTCACCACATAGAGTCGTTGGAGCTGGAGGATGATGCTCTTCTGGTTGTTGGTTGCTCTCATGTCAATCATCCACTGGAGGTGGCGTGGTAACTGTTTGAGTGATTGTTCGCTGGTCTGACAAATAAGGGCTTTCTGGCACCTGTAACGAAAATGAACAAACCTGCTCGGCAAAGAGAGGAGACAGGTCAGAGCTGAAGTCCTCGTCAGGATACTTACTTGTTTGAACTCTCGCGAATTTGTAGTTCTGTATAATTTACTATATTGGTTCCCTTGACACCCTCTGCGGTTATGAGGAGATTCAGAGCTGCACAGGCATCTCTAGCAAAAAAAAAAGGCTGGTTTCAGATGGTGTACATCAGCTCACGATTTGTTTTCCAACATGCCGATGACTGGAAGTCGAATTTCACCAGGCCCATAGAATGGTGCGTCTGTTGTTCAAAGCCAGAGGTGTCTCAGCCATAGTTCTTTGCCCGTTAGGACCACAACACTGGCTCCTATGTTCAATTTAAAGTTTGAGAGATGGGCATTAACTAAATTGTCTGAATTTCAGTACAAAAATCCTGGATCTTTGATTTTATCCAAGAAGCATGGTTTTGTCTCCGCTTGGTACACAGTCTCAGCCTTTCAAAACAATTTCCTATTTCACGAGATATAGGCACCGCTGACTAGGCCAGCATTTTATTGTCCATTCCCAATTGCCCTCGAGAAGGTGGTAGTAAGCTACCTTCTTGAATGGATGCGAGTTCAGGTGATGAATCATGAATCATCTTTCGGCCTTCTGTTTATGCGTTTTGGTTTTTCAGAGTTTGCTGTAAAAGCACTGCTCTGAAATTACAAGCCATAGATCTCACCTGTGGGGGTGCTTTACTCCACAGCTTTGGCATGGTTGAGCAACTGGTCAGTTAGGGTATTGCTTCCCTTAGTTTAGAGACTCCCTGTTTCTGTGCTGCTTAACCAACTGGATTGTTGGGTTTCCTTTGTGTCACGGTTTGCTTGCCCCTCTTGAAATCGACCTACGCTGCATATGGAGTTCAGATTGCCCAACAATCTTGATAGCTTTCGAGGGTTATATCTTCCTTCATTTGCAGCATGTCTGATGTGTCATCTGCAACTACTATTTTATCCCCAAGTTCAGATTTTAGCTAGTAATCATAGCCTTCAGCCATCCTGTACAGATCGTTAATAATCGAGTCGACAGGTTCTCCTGGCTGTGGACACGCTTATTAAATTTAGCCCTTTCAACGATTTGTTACTTATATTAACATAAACAGATTGGTTTCAATACTTCAATTTAGCAGATGAATTGTTGTTTTTTTGTTTGCAATAACGTTTCCCCTTACAAGGCCGAATGAATGAAGCAGTCCATTAACTTGTTTCGTTTCAAGGCAGCATGGTGGCGCTGAGCACCTGGATTTGATCCCGGCCCTCCACACTATCTGTGTGGTGTTTGCACATTCTCCCCGTGTCTGCGTGGGTCTCACCCCCACAACCCAACAAGACATGCAGGGTAGGCGGATTGGCCACGCTAAATTGTCCTTAATTGGGGAGGAAAATTGGGTGCTAATTTAGAAGTAAAACATTGTTTAGGTTCGGTCTTTTAGCAATCATGTATCTAAGGAATAAAAACAGAAAATGCTGGAAAATTCCAAGCAGGTGTAGCAGCATCTGTGGAGAGAGAAACAGAGTTAACGTTTCAAGTCTGTAAGACTTCTTCACAGTTTTTGTTTCTTTACATCCAATGATTTGTTTTCTCTCCGAAGCCCCCGTTACATGATTGATCTGGCTTCAAATTATTGTGGACGAGTGGATTTAAAATGTAAGCTCAGCTTTAAAGTTCCTAAAATGCAAAGTGGCACCTCCATTCATTTGAAGACAAAGAATGTAACCATGCTTGCCAACTTTGGTGGGCTCCCACTGCAATAGCTCTTGCACCAAGCCTTGAAAAAACTTTAAATAATGGCCGCTTGGACTGACTAACTGCAGACATCTCCATTTCAATGTTATGCTTTAGGGTGGTGAAAACATTAAATCCTAACCTCTGCTGGCCTTTAAAGACGATTCTTTAGTTGCAATTCTTCCAAATTAAATAGATTCTCTCTCCTCTTCTTTGCCCCCCCCAAAAAAAAACCTCGGGGCTCTTGTTTTTCCACCTGAGTTTTTAAATGGCATTTTCTGACCGCTGCACTATTTAAAATTTCTCAAGACTTGATTTATCCTGGAATTTAATTTTTTAGCTCACCCTGTTGGGTTTGCTGACTCTGCATTCTGAGAATTGAAGCTGGACTTCCAAGAGATCCTCTGGAGTCTTCTGCTACAGTCAGGAATTTCTACCTTCAGCTTCAAAGCCTTTCTTTCCTCTGTGTGATTTTCCTCTGTGCGTATCTGCTTCAAAGCTTTTCTTCAGGTCAGAATTCTTCAATTTTTTCTTTAGTCTAGCGGGGCTTAGTTTTTCTCCTTTGCATTTCTTGCAAGATTTTGGGCTGTTCCTTTCACTGCTGCTTTGCTGTAGGCTGCTGGTTATCATTCAGTAAGCGCTAATTAAGCCTTTGTAGTCTTAAGTGGGTTCACTGTCTGTACTGATTAACTACAAGAAGCGGTTTCCATGCTTGCTTACACACTTGACTGTATCCCTAGATGTGGGCTGTGTTATCTTACATCATTGAGTGGGTAGGACTGTACTCAGTCCCACATTTACCTTATATGTGGCAGATACTTACACTACACAACTTTGAACCACTGCCACTTGATATCACGGTGCAGAGGGCAGAGGAAAGAGATTTAGGAGTTAGTTGAAATTCTGGGAACTTTGATTGAGTAAAGCATAATGAATAGCTTGGATAGTTCTGCACCAAGTACCACAAAGGTCAGGTCCCTCAGGAATGTGGGAGTAAAGAGGAGGTCAGACAACAGGAATGGTACGGATGGAAGACCGAGTGCTGTTGAGAAGGGTAAAGATGGAGAAAGGGTTGTTAAACAATATTTCTTAGGGCTGAGTCATATACATGAATTTTATGGTTATTTAGACAATATCCAAAATAATTTTGTTTTAACATGCTAAAATGAATACTTTCCCACAGAACACTTCTCTCAACTAAGGATCAGCCATGATTACATTAAATGGCAAAGCAGGCTTGATGGGCCAAATGGCCTATGCCTGCTCCTATTTTCTGTTTCTATGCTGTACACCAAAGAGAACACTTTGCCATTTCAAAAATGATACTTCTACTCTGTCGAATTGAAATTCAAGGTTCTAGAAAGTTGACCAGTAATTTGTCATTTAAAAACACCTTGTTCAATATACTCCTGCCAGCTTTTTAATAAAACTAACTACTCACCAAATTAATCAAGGAGTATCATCATGAGACCTATTCATCTAGAAATCCAAACACAATACTGGAAACTTCATCGCATTGTACTTATTTTTCCAGATTTAAGAAACATAAGGGTATCGTTTAACTTTGCATTGTTTATATAAAAAAAGTGTATGCAAGTAGAATGCATTTTTGAATTTGTTACAGAGCAAAACTGCCCCTTCATGCTGCTTGCTGACTTCAAAAAGTTAGAGTCAATAATGTGAAAGAATTTGAAGAATTACAACAATAATTATGTTTATCCAGCCTCAAGTTCCATCATTAGGTACTAATCCAAACTGTTCACTTCCTTCTCCTTCCAATGTTAATCACCATTTAACATAGGATTTAAATAGATGGGGGACTGGGGAGAGGAGAGGGTTTGATGGACATAATAGCAACCAAAAGATGAGACAAAGAAACCAGAGCAAACGCCAGAGTACAAAGGATGAAAGCAAGAAGGAGAGTTACAGGAATTATCAGCCGATAAAAAAATAAATGAGTAATAGAAAATAGAGCAACATTGACAAAGAGTCTTTTTTCCCCACCATTCCCAAATTTTCTTCTCAGAGCAACAACTCACATTAAGGTAGTCCCCGAATGTGCCTTTAATCCATTTTTACTGTTTGTAACTTACACCAATTCTGCATTAGCTTTATCACCAATCCAACCCCCAAAACCATCATCTGAATATTAACTGAATGTACACTGATGAACCAGCATTATTCAATAAAAATTCACTTGTAAATAGAGCGGTACGGTGGCTAGCACTGCTGCTTGATGGCACTGAGGATCCGGGTTACTGTCCGTGTAGAGTTTACACATTTGCACCGTGACTGCGCGTGTATCACGCCCACGGCCTAAAGATGTGCAGATAGGTTAATTGGCCATGCTAAATTGCCCCTTAATTTGAAAAAAAGAATTGCGCACTTTAAATTTAAAAATAAATTCACTTGTAAACAGTGAGTATAGCACCAGAGTATCAGTTATCACCAGCTTACAAATGCAATGTTCTATGCTCGGTGGGAGTCATACAGACTCTGCCTGATCTGTGTTTTTCTAGCACTTTCTGTTTATTTCAGATTTCCGTCACATTGCTGAGGACCCCGGTTCAAATCCAGCCTGAGGTCACTGTCCTTCTGGTGTTTGCATTCTCGCCGTGTCTGCGGTGGTCTCACCCCCACAACGCAAAAAGATGTGCCAGGTAGGTGGATTAGCCATGTTAAATTGGCCCTTTATTGGGAAAAAATAATTTTTTTTGGAATTTATTTCAGATTTCCAGAATGCGCAGGAATTTGCTTTTCTTTTCAACAATGTTCTACTTTGAACCCATTTCATGCATCAACATTTTAACCAACTGTTTAACCACAGTAGTGGAATAATTCTTTGGTCAATAATTCTTTGGCAACAAAATGTGCCAAATGGAATTCAAAGCACAACAAAAAGCTACTACTGAAGAAAAATTCCTTCTAATGGCTTCAGCAAAATCCTAATTATGTATTCAGCCTCTTCTATTGATTTAGAATTTTAGAAACTGGAATAATATTGTGCTATTCATGATCATGGATTCAACAATTACATCTGCATATTTTACTGAAACATTTATGAAGTGAATTCTTTCTCCTGGTACCAGCATCATCCCCCCCCCCCCCCAACCCAATCAAAGTTCCACCTAACCCCAATAACCATAGATTTTTGACAGACGTGTAATAATGTCATAAGCCTCAAATAAAGTTTCTTATCTCCGTCTTAGATGGGAGAACCCTTATTTTTAAACTGTATCCTCTAGTTCTAGTCTTTCGTCGAAGGGAAATGATCCTTTTAGCATCCAAATTATTCACCTGTGACCTCACTAAAGCCACTGGTCTTGTGAAGAACGCAGCAAAACTGCAATATAATTATTTGGAAATTTAACAAAGAGTCATTGAAGCATAAATATACTACTCAAAAGGCAAATAACTATCAAATAAATTAGCAACAAATATTAACATGTAAATCAAGCATATTCTGGGTCACTGAGCATACAGTTAACTCAAACTGAGAAATCATCACCCTTACTTATTACAGGTATCGTCATGTTTGGCACAATGGGTGGGCAGCACGGTGGCTCAGTGAGTAGCACTGCTGCCTCATGGTGCTGAGGTCCCAGGTTCGATCCCAGCTCTGGGTCGCTGTCCATGTGGAGTTTGCAAATTCTCCCAGTGTTTGCATGGGTTTCGCCCCCACAACCCAAAGATGTGCAGGCTGGGTGGATTGACCACGCTAAATTGTCCCCTAATTGGAAAAAATGAATTGGATACTCTAAATTTATTTATTTTTTTTAAGAAATGATTTGGCACAATGTACTTCCCATAAAGCCAACCAATAGGTATTTTTTCTCTTTGTTCCTATTTCTTTTTTTAATCTTTATTGTTTTTTTTTGTCCAGGGACGGTTAATTGAGATACACTTAAGTCAAGCAAGCGGAGGAAGTATAGAATTCAAAGTTTCAAATAGCTGGACAACTGGAATACTATTTGCTTAAGTTTTGTATTTGGGAAAGGAAATCCCAGACTTTCGGCCTCCCAGCAGATCGGCAAGATTCGGTGCGACTGGTTGGCTGGCGGCCAATGGGTTGTCCCGGGGCACTGTTCTGTCTGGCAACCAGGTGGGGTTTTTCCAGAGAAAACACTACAGAAGACACAAAACCTTGGAGTAAGAAGTTGTGGTTTCATCTTCTTCTTGGATGCTGGCTGCCTGCTTGCCTCTACAGTGACCATTACAAGCTGAAGGAAAAGATAACATCCAACTGATGGCCGAAACTGGAGAAAGAAACTAACTGGAAAGTATCCACCTGAAGTGAAAGATCTCTATTGTTTATTTATTATTTTCTTCCCTCTCCACCACCATTTCCCTCAATATGGTCTGTGTAAAAACATATATAAAGTGGGACTAGTTGGAAAGGGCAATTACTGTTAAATAATAAAAGGTAATTTTTGTTAAAATTTACAAATCTGGTGGCTGTACTCGGGATCAAACCAAAGTCTTTGGATATTTAAGTAACTTTAGTTTCATTTGGGTTAAAACCTCGGGTCAAGTGGGGTTAGAATTGACCACGCACTAGCCCAGGGTGTCCTGACACTCTAGACTTGCGTCCATTAGAAAATGTTGATAGGTAAGTCTGTGGTAATAACAAAAAATAATGTACTGATGCCAGTGAGTCTGTGTACTCATACAGTGGGATATGGTACGTATTCAGTTCCCTGAATGGTGACATTCCAATCTCAGCTAGACCATCTGTTGTAGAGGTTTCACAACAGGAAGGAAGAAGAAAAAAAGATGTGGTCAATTCAATACTAACACACAGGGATATCTCAATAAGGAAATAGTGCATTCTGTAGCAGGAATTGGTTTAGTGGAAACATCCATTGTAACTATGAATATATATATATATATATATAAAAAGCACCACAATGAGCATTACTCCTTTACTCTTGCATTTAAATATCAGTTCTGGATTACAACAAGCAATAAAATGATTAGATTTTTTTATCCACCAGCCAGCATGTATATTTGAGTCCATCACATGACCTATACACATATGAACTGAGGTCCTAACACAATTAGTCAGGCTACAGTTACGAAATGTATTTGTTGCAAACTAACGTGCTTAAGGGAATAGAATTCATGACCATCACATAATGGGTGAAGAAAGTTACTTCTGAAAATTATCGAAGTGGATATAAAGCAAATATTAAATGCACTGCAAGAACACTGCAGGTTGAATATTCAGGGTTTCCAACCATTAGAACTATTACAGCCGACTTCCGGTGGTGGCCATGGAGTGACCGGTCGCACATTTGGTGGTGACTGCTTGAGGTGGAATTTTCTGGTCCTTCCCCACCTGATTTGAGGGGGTGTTTTGTTGGCAAATGGTGCATAAGCACTGAAGGATTGCAATACTCCTCTGGGTGGGGCCAGTTTGTGGCTTACAACATGAAAGTGTAACAAGTAAGAGGCAGCAGCTTCATCGGGGGGGGGGGGGGGGGGGGGGACGACGACGACGACAGATACATGGTGGTTAGCGGGAAGTTGGGCGGGTCTCTCGAGGTGCTTGTGAATGTTTATGCCCTGTCATAATATCCACTCATGTATATTATGAGATGCAGACAGGCAGTGATTGACACACAGGATAACCAATGAACACACACGGCACAGAACAACCAACCACCAGACAGGACACCACCACTATTAAAGCCCAAAGGACATTAAGGCTCTCTCTCTCAGGACACAGCTAGGGCGATAGTCACAGTGCACAGGCCAAATGTTGATAGGTAAGTCTGTGATAGTTTGAGTCTGTGTACTCATACAGTGGGATATGGTATGTGTTCAGTTCCCTGAATGGTGACATTCCAATCTCAGCTAGACCATCTGTTGTAGAGGTTTCGCAACAGGAAGGGAGAGCTAGTCTGGTCAAGCCAGTAGGAGGTTATCAGTGTGGTCAACCCACATCAGATCATGTACAGCAATCAGCAGGTTCAATAAAACAGTGTTGGACCATCTCCTGTATCGGAAACCTGTTTCTTGTTTTACTGCATCCAGTTGCAGTTGACGTTAGACCAACACGGATAACACATCATGGTACCAGAGAGCTATTAACTCTAACGAACCTAACTAGAGTGAATCTGCAACGACCAGCACACAGCCATCCAGCGGCAAGGAAAAGATCCAACCTCCTCCGCAACTCCGGGAACTCGGCGCCAACTGGAAAGTCTTCAAACAGAAGTTCCTCCTGTATATCGAGGCCTCCAACATTGAGGCAGCATCGGATGCCCGAAAGATCGCGCTGTTCCTGTCGACTGCGGGGGACCATGCCATCCACATCTGTAACTCGCTCACGTTTGCCGATGGCAAAGACAAGATGAAGTTCAAGACGGTTCTGCTGAAATTCGACAACCACTGCGACATTGAGGTGAATGAGAGCTTTGAACGGTACATCTTCCAACAGAGGCTTCAGGGTAACGATGAACCTTTTCAGTCCTTCTTGACCCATCTCCGCATCCTAGCGCAGTCATGTAATTATGACTCGATAGCTGATTCCATGATCCGGGATCAGATCGTTTTCGGGTTCCAGTCCGACTCCCTGCGGGAGCAGCTCCTCAAAATCAAACAGTTGACCCTCTCCGTCGCCATCGAAGCGTGCGTGGGCCATGAGCATGCCAGGAATCGTTACTCCCGCATCAGGGTGGCAGAAAATGCAAAACCAGTCTCCCACGAGGCAGAAAGGGTGCAGGCCATTGCAAAAATGCAAGGCGCGGACGACGAGGCCGAAGACCCCGATGCGCATGTGCGAAAGTCAGCCGACCGCACTGCGCATGCACGATGGCGCACGGAACACACTGACGTCAGCGTCATGACATGTCCAAATTGTGGCTCCGCCCATTTAAAGCAGCAATGTCCAGCCAAAGGAAGGCGATGTCTACAGTGTGGAAAGCCCGGGCATTGCGCGGCCTTATGCAGGTCCGCTCCACCGACCAACAGCCAGCGATCCCAGCTGCAGCGCAGACGTGTCCGCTGCGTACAAGGCATGCAGGATTCAGATCCCGACATCCAACGGACCCCGATGCTGACTGCCTCGAGTCTCCATATCGGGTGGGCATAATCACCACGCGCGAGCAGGCCTCCACCGTGCCTGCAAACCGCCTTTCAATCCTCACTGTGGATCCTGACGACGAGTGGTGTGCTGTCGTCACAGTTAACCAGTCTCGCATCTGATTTAAATTGGACAATGGCGCATCTGCAAACCTCATATCACAGTTGGACCTCGACAGCATCGGAGACCAGCCTGCCAGCTCCTTGACTACAATGGCAATGCCATAGCTGCCAGTGGATCGTGTCAGCTAGGTGTATCTCACAAGGCAATCAAAGTGACGTTACGCTTCGAGATCGTCAGGCCTGACAAGGCAGCCCTGCTCGGTACTCGCGCATGCAAACTCCTAAATCTGGTCCAGCGCGTCCATTCCATGTCCTCGACACCGGCGACTGCCTCGCCCAATGTAAACCTCCACGCTGAGACAGATGACATTCTCACGCAATACCATATGTGTTTAATGGAATGGGCACGCTCCCATATCGTTACAAGATATTGCTCAAACCCATCCCAGTCATCCATGCACCGCACCGGGTGCCGGCCCCTCTCAAGGATCCAAGACCAGGGTATCATCTCAACGGTCACAGAACGAACAGACTGGGTCAGCTCCATGGTCTGCGTCAAGAAGCCCTCTGGTGAACTCCGTATTTGCATTGATCCCAAAGACCTGAATCGCAACATCATGCGCGAGCACTACCCGATCCCAAAGCGTGAAGAGTTAACCTGTGAGATGGCTCATGCCAAATTCTTTACCAAGATGGACGCCTCCCGTGGGTTCTGGCAGATACAGCTGGACGAGTCCAGTCGGAAGCTGTGCACGTTTAACACTCCGTTCGGCAGGTATTGCTACAACCGCATGCCTTTTGGTACCATATCAGCTTCCGAAGCATTTCATCGCATAATGGAGCAAATGATGGAGGGCATCGAGGGGGTGCGAGTCTATGTGGACGACGTGATCATCTGGTCCACGACGTCAGAGGATCACATCGCTCGCCTCAAACAAGTTTTCCAGGGGACACATGAAAACAGCTTCCAGCTCAACAGGGCCAAATGCTCATTTGGTAGGTCCGGTATCAAGTTTCTGGGTGACCACATTTCACAGCAGGGTGTGCAACCTGACGCTGACAAGGTGCTGGTAATCAATGCTATGAAGACCCCAGAGGACAAAAAGGCGGTCCTCCGTTTCCTCGGGATGGTGAATTTTCTCGGGAAATTCATTCCCAACACAGCATCTCACACCACAGCCCTCCGGCATCTCGTAGAAACGTCGACAGTGTTTCAGTGGCTTCCCGCACATCAAGCGGAGTGGCTTGAGCTGAAGGTGAAGCTCACCACAGCCCCAGTACTGGCATTCTTTGACCCAACCAAAGATATCCACAGACGCAAGCCAATACGACATTGGGGCGGTGCTCCTCCAGCGAGACGACTCCTCGTCCTGTGCTCCAGTGGCGTATGCCTCCAGGGCCATGACTCCGACCGAACGGTGTGCCCAGATCGAAAAGGAGTGCTTGGGTCTCCTGACAGGAATAGTCAAGTTTCATGACTACGTATACGGGCTACCAAAGTTCATGGTGGATACAGACCAGAGGCTTTTAGTCCACATAATCCAAAAGGATTTAAATGACATGACACCTCGGCTGCAGCGAATTCGTCTTTGTCTCCGTCGATATGACTTCAAACTCGTCTACACACCGGATAAGGAGCTGATTGTTGCGGATGCCCTATCCCGATCCGTCACCACGCCGTGTGAACAGGGCGACTTCATTCGCCACATTGAAGCACAGGTGCAGCTGTGTGCCAGCAACCTCCCAGCCACTGATGAATGAGTTATACAAATACGCGAAGAAACTGCCAAAGATCCCCTACTGCAGCACGTGATGAAGCACCTCGCCCATGGCTGGCAAAAGGGGCAGTGCCCCCAGTTGTTCAATATGAAGGACGAGCTGACGGTTGTTGAGGGGATCCTTCTTAAACTAGATAGAATCGTCATTCCCCAAAGCATGCAAAACATGGTGCTCAGACAGGTCCACGAGGGTCACCTGGGGTTCGAGAAATGTCGACGCAGAGCTCGGCAGGCAGTTTACTGGCCTGGCATCAGCCAGGACATTGCCAACACAGTCCTCAACTGCACAACATGCCAGAAGTTTCACCCAGCTCAGCCCAAGGAAACGCTGCAACAGCACAAGATTGTGACCTCTCCGTGGTCCAAGGTGGGACTAGACCTTTTCCGCGCCAATGGGCGGGATTACGTGCTCCTGGTCGACTACTTCGCCAGCTACCCGGAGGTGGTGAAACTGTCGGACCTCACGTCCAAGTCCATCATCAAAGCCTGCAAAGAGACATTTGTCAGGCATGGGATACGACTCAAGGTAATGAGTGACAACGGTCCATGTTTTTACAGCCAAGAGTGGCCCGACTTTGCACGATCCTACCACTTTAGTCACATCACATCCAGTCCCCATTACCCGCAATCAAACGGGAAGGCCGAGAAAGGGGTCCACATTGTCAAGCGGTTGCTGTGCAAGGCTGCAGACTCGGCCTAGGATTTAAACCTGGCGCTATTGGCATGCAGGGCAACCCCTCTGTTGGCTGGTTTGTCTCCGGCGCAGTTGCTCATGAACCGCAACCGGAGGACAACTGTTCCAGCCATCCATGTTCCAGACCTTGACCACCTCACGGTGCTGCAGAAGGTGCAGCGATCCAGGGACCAGCAAAAGATCACGTATGATGCTCATGCCACGGATCTGCCTGCGCTGGCTCCAGACGATGTTGTTCGCGTTCAGCTGCCTGAGGGAGGTTGGTACGCCCCAGCTGTTGTCGTCAGACAGGCTGCTCCCAGGACGTTCATTGTCCAAATGGCTGATGGCTCCATTTTACGGCACAACAGGAGGGCGCTGCATAAAGTTCCCTGCCCATCACCCGACCGCACTTCTCCGCATGTCATCATGCCTCCTCCGGACATCTTGCACCACGAGGCCACTGATCTGGCAGCGATCCCACCTGTCCACAAGGCCACTGAGATGGCAGCCATCCCGCCTGTCCAGGTGCCAGCGTCCCCCCCCCCACCTCTGCGGCGATTGACGAGAATGCGTCGCCCACCACAACGACTGAATCCATAGACTTAAATCTTGTAAATTGTGTTCAGTTTGCTGTGTCTGCACAATAGACACCTTCCCATGTACATATGTTCATCCATTCCCCACTTGTACATAGTTATGCATGCATATACAGCCACGTTCCAAAATTTATTTTAAAAGGGGGAGATGTCATAATATCCATTCATGTATATCATGAGATACAGACAGGCAGTGATTGACACACAGGATAACCAATGAACACACACGACACAGAACAACCAATCACCAGACAGGACACCACCACTATAAAGTCCACAGGGCATTAAGGCTCTCCCTCTCTCACAGGACACGGCTAGGGAGATAGTCGCAGTGCACAGGCCAATGAACATGGTCAAGCCAGTAGGAGGTTATCAGTTAGGTTAATAGAGTGTCAACCCACAGCAGATTATGTACAGCAATCAACAGCTTCAATAAAACAGTGTTGGACCATCTCCTGTGTCGGAAGCCCGCTTCTCGTTTTACTGCATCCAGTTGCAGTCGATGTTAGATCATCACAGATAACACATACCCCAAACTGGGATGACGTGGATGTTTTGAGGAGGGTTTTCGGGAAGATTCATGACCTGTATATGCATCGGCTGATTATGGGGGAAAATTTAAACACAGTTCTTGATCCTAGGTTAGACCAATCACGCCCTAGGTCTCGGAAGGTTTCGGCTACAGCAAAAGAGTTGATAGGGTTATGGAACATATGAGAAGGATGGACTGGTGGCGTTTGGGAGGCCAAGGGCGAAGGGGTTTTCGTACATTTAATATGTGCACTGGGTATACTCCTGGATAGATGGCTTTGTACTGGATATGGTGCTGTTGGCGGGGGATGGTTGGTTCGGAATATTCGGCAATCATTGTTTCTGATCACTTGGTGAACCTGAGGGTGGTGCAGGGGGGGGCTCAGTGGACACAGTGGAGACCAGATGTGGGATTTCTGGAGGACAAGGGTTTCTGTGAGAGGGTGAGGGTGGCCATTCTAAATTATTTGGAACTGAATAATACAGGGGATGCCACGGCCTCCTCACTGTTGGAGGCATTGAAGATGGTGGTAAGAGGGGAATTCATTTCAAATTGGGCACAAAGAGAGGGATTGGAATGGGAGGAGAGGCTGAAGTTAGTTGAGAACATCCTGAAAGTGCACTGGAGATATTCGGTGGTGCTGGAGGAAGCGTTGTTAAAGGAGATGGGCTCGAGTCCACGGGAAAGGCTGCGGAGGGGACAGATGGGCATTTTATGAGTATGGGGAAAAAGTGAGCAGGATGTTGGTGCATCAGTTGAGGAAGTAGGCGGTGGCGAGAGAGATTGGAAGGGTGAGGGATGAGAGAGGCACGGTGGTGTCGGAGCCAGAGGGGGTGAATGGGGTCTTTGTGGCCTTCTATCAAAAGCTCTATGAATCGGTGCCTCTGACCCGGAAGGTGGGCATAAGGCAGTTCTTGGACAGGCTGGAGTTCCCAAGAGTAAAGCTGGTGCCTCTGCTCATTAGGGTGTATAATGGCTCATTATACATCCTAATAAGCAGAGGCACGAGCTCCAATCCAAACTTCTTATAAAACTTGGCTGGAAACCCATCTAGACCCAGTGCATCAACGCCACACAGTCCATCATCTCCCCCCCCCCCCCAGGTGTTTCTGGAAAGGGATCAATGTCGTTTGGGGGGGGGGGGGGGGTTGCTCTTGGGGGTGATAGTAATTACTGGGTAGCAAACATCGCAATGGTTAGGAAATGGGCAGTGGAGGAGAGGTTGGTCTGTGGGTGGGTGGGGGTGGCAGCCTATTAGGGGACCAGTTTCGGGGCACTGTTGTTGGCACCCCTGCCGTTCTCAACAGTGCGGTACTTCGTGAGCCAAGTGGTAGTATCAGCGTTGAGGGTTTGGAACCAGTGTAGGCAACACCTCGGACTGGATGGCATGTCGCTGTGGGCTCCAATATGTGACAACCATAGATTTGCATCGGCGGGACTGGACGTGAGGTTCCAGGGATTGCTCTGCCCCTAAACTCCCAATTGCCGTCTACATATGTCATACTTTGAGTCAGCACTCTGAAATAGCAATTGTGAATGTTCCTGCTACAAATGTATGAAGAGATATGCTGTACAACTGAGTGGGAATCTCCGAGGGTCTGTGTATCAGATAATCAGGGTAAAAGATGGGTTTATGCAGGGATCGCACCATGAAACCCAGGGGTGTGAGCCAGAAAACACACATGGAGCAAGGAAGCAGGGGAGTTTGGATAAATTAACAGGCAGGCAATGAAAAAAAAATTTGTACCTATGATTAGCAAATACAAGTTGGCTTCAGATGTCATTTTGATCTAGAGTTCAAAGAGCACATGGGAGATGCCTTTTAGGGCAAAATACATTGGCAGATTGTTCAGAATCTCTTTTTTAACTGTAGGGTTTCTGTAGCTGAGACATGCATTCTGCTCAAATTCAAAAGTTTACATTGTTGTCCTGCCACATCAGGCAAGATTGTGGCATACCGCAAAGCAATTTGAATGTTAGAGCTTAAATTTTCCAGTCAAGTACAAAAATTAATTATTAGATGTTTTCCAGAAACACATCAACGAATTGATATCTTTACAGTATGAAGCAGTGATAGCAGGTCAAAACTTAGCTTTACTGTTAAAGTGCCATTTACCTCGACTTCCGGTGACGGCGGGCGGGAAGCAACCGCACAATGGAGGGCTCCCGCTCGGGAAGAGAAATTTCAGGTTTTAACGCCTGGTCCTAGGGCGTTAACGAAGGCTGAAAAAGCTGTAAGAAGGCACAAGGAGGAGAAATGTCCAAGTTTGGGGAAAAAACGTCCGTGAAAAAGGGGGTTAATGAAAGTCCGCCGGTGTGGAAAAGTCAGCGCAGGAACTGTAAGGAAAGCAGAGGCTGGGGCACCAGGGGAGGCCACATTGCTCACAGCAGAAGAAATGACCACGGCGATGGCTGTGGAACTTGAAAAACAGTTCACAAAGCACATGGAACCGATGAAGGAGGAGATGAGGACGGTATTGAAAGTGCTGGTAGAGGAGGCAATTGCCCCCGTGAGGGTGGCGGCATCAAGCGCATCAGTGGAGGTGTGAAAGCAATGTGAGACACTGAAGGAAGTGGAAGAGGCATTATCGCAGCACAGTGATCAACTCACCTCGATGGGGAAGGAGTTGCAGAAGGTGATAGAGACCAACAAGGGTCTGGGAGCCAAAATGGAAGACCTGGAAAACAGATCCAGGCGACAGAATCTGAGGGTCGTTGGTCTGCCAGAAGGGGTGGAAGGCCCGAGGCCTACTGAGTATTTTGCCACGATGTTGGCGGAGCTATTGGGGGAGGGGGACGATCTCTCTCGCTATGAACTGGATCAGGCTCATCGGTCGTGGAGGCCTATACCAAAGGCCAGTGAGCCGCCAAGAGTAGTAACTGTGCGTTTCCGTAGGTATAGCGTGAAGGAGAAGGTCCTGTGCTGGGCAAAGCAGAAGCGGGTGGTGCAGTGGGCTGGAGTTGGCATATGCATATGCCAAGACTTTATGGTGGAGCTGGCAAGGAGGCGGGCTGCCTTCAGCCGGATGAAGAAGGCACTGTACATCAGCAAGGTGCAGTGCGGCATAGTATACTCAGCTAAGTTGAGGGTAACCTACAAATACAAGGACTTTTATTTCGGGGCGGCGAGGCAGCGGAGGAGTTTGCGACGGCAGAAGGACTGTGGCAGAATTGTGAAATGGGACTGAGAGCGGGTCGTGTACCGATGTAGCCAGTGTACGGAAGTGAGGTGGGGGAAGGGCTGCAGCTATCGGTGCCTGATAGAACAGGTTTCGGTGAGTCTAGCCTGGGGTGAAAAATTGGGAGAAGGAATCGAGGTTGGGGGAGGAGTTTACACGAGGAATTGGAGGGGGAGGAGTCTGGGGGGGTGTCATGGGTGTCATTCATGGTACTCTTAAGGGGAGTGGATGGTGTTGAATATTAGGGAGGGGGGTTGGCGGGATGGACTATACAAGTCAATGGTGACCATAGGCAATTCCCGACTCCTTTTTTCCTTTTTTTTCCTCCTCGGGAGGTTTTGTTTTATTTGATGCTTATATTGTCAGGTGGGCCGTTGTTTGGGGGGTGGTGGGAGGATGGGATCGTTCTTGTTAAAAGGGGATTGACATTGTATTCGTTACCGTTTACTGTTTGTTGGTGGGGTGTACATTCTGAAGAAAATGTGATAATGGATAAAAATATATATATTTTTAAAAAAGTGTCATTTACCTCTTGATAAATATTGAAGACAATGGAATTAGAGAATCCACTTTCTGAAACTGCAACTCATATGTAACTCAACCTAAGTGAATCTGAATTTTATGCAGAAGTCTGCCCCTTCCTTTCGCTGCCCATCATATGCTGCTCCTCCACCCTCAAACTGTTGCACTTCTATATATTGGGAATAACAATACTTTTGACCATTTTGATGTTCTGAGAGCATTATGGTGTCAATCTGAAAACACTAACTTATTTGGAAGTGGCTGTTTTTCATAGTAGTGACTCTGGTTCTTTATTAATATTGCCTTATTCTGAACTTTTGATTGGGTCAGGGTTAATTCCTTTTTGGGTATCAAATTTATATTAAAATGCTTGACTTTCCAGAGTTATGTTGCTTCAGCAGCTTTTATCTCCTGCAACTCCATGCAATGCTGAATTATTTACATGGGATATTATTTTACATCTGTCATCTTATATTTGTAAAAGAAACCAATCAGTGGATTGCAGCAACACCCCCAATGAAGCATAAACCAGACAAATATTTCAAACAACCTCTGGATCATTAGGACAAAAGTGCAGTAGTTCAATATCCACAAAACAAAAACTCCAATGCTGTGATAAAAAATTACATGTTTTTACCTTGCATTCTTGTTGCTTTTGATTTTAGTTGCTGTTGACTTGGGTTTTTTATCCTTTGTTTCTTTGGACTCCTTGGGGTCTTTCTTTTCTTTTGGTTTTTTCTTCTTTTTCTTTTTCTCTTCAGTTGAACCATCCACTGCAGTGCTAGAGATCACCAGCTGATCAATCACCTTGGGAATATTTTGTTCACCGCGAGCTTTCGCTTTAGCAATGGCCTCAGCCACAATACGATTGGCCTTCTCTTGCATGCGCTGTTGGTCCAGTGACTTCTGTCGCTCTTCTCCGCTTGCTAACTGAGAATTTTGTCCACTAATCTGCGTCATGTCTGATGGAGTATTTGAAAGAGACTAAAAGGAGGAAAATAAATTAAATATTTTTTAAAGGAATTGCACAAACAAAATAATTAAGCATTACATCGTCAGCATAATTTTCCTTTATTAAGTAGCGCTAAATCTTTTCATTTTTACACAACAGAAGTTTCAGCACAATTGAAATTAATTACCAACATAAATGCAGCAGACTGGAAAGACCTCAATTGTTCTTTGATTAAGTACATTCAATTTAGATGCTCTTAAAAAAACAATTTTTTTCAACATCCTAATTGTAACTAGTGCAAAACATTTTATATGCTTAACATTAAGAGTATTACCTTTTGTACCAAACCAGTGGAAACATGCAGTACATCTGATTTTGATATGTTTTGCTAGTATGACATTATCAACATGGCTTGTAGAACTGGTCTCACACTGATAGCATACACATCAACGGCTGTGTAATTGTTGGTACACAGATGATATTTTAAAAACAAAGGAGTCATATTTAATTTTGTCTTCTAAATTTTCTTTCTTCTCCTGAAGGTATGAGACATCCTGATCCATGACTCCAAAAGGTGTCAGCAGTCTACCTGCTTCTTACACAACACCTTAAACACGAAAAAGTGCTTCAGGCAGACAAGATGCAGCGCAAGAACAGGAGGACAGCAACAAGAGGCAACCAGATGCATAGTTACCAAAGGCAGTTTTACAGCTAGCTTTTAAAAGTAAGGGAAAATGCAGTAGGGGATATTATGAGATGAGATGTTAGAAGTCAGAAAAGGAATGGTCAACAGTATTGAAGATTAGGAGGAATACCCCACGAGTATATTGGCACAGAATGTCATTGACCTAGAGTGCTGCAAAATAGAAATTATGCTAGAGCAATTCATCAGATACAAAAATAACACTGGTTCTAGTACTGGGCTTGCAAACCAGTATTCACAAGTTCAAATCTCACCTTGCTAAGTTGGGAAAACAAATTCTATAACCTAGGAATGAGAGTTGGCAACAGATAAAGTTACCAGATCACCATACAAATCCTAACTGGTTCGTCAATGTCCTTTAAGGAAGGGATGGTCACTCTGAGTGATCTTTGCTTATATGTGATTCCAGACTTGCATTGCATGACTCGTGTTGCCCTCAGGGCATTCAGCAATGAGCAGGAAAAATCTACCTTGCTAGCGTCACCAATATTCAAAGAACAAATGCTGGGAAAGTTGAAAAGAAATTGGGTGGGCCAAAAAGGAAGATCAGAACTGGGAATGTAGGCAAAGGTAACAGAGGGGACATGGGTAGTTTTTTTTTTTTTTTTAAAAGGTGATGGTGACAGTACCTCCACAGTGGCCAATGTTCAACTCCAAACCAGAGAAATATAGATCAGTAACTTCTAATCTAGTCAAAGTTACATTTGCATAGCAACTTCAAATCCTAATTTACAAGGCTCTTTAACGAAGCTTTAGAAAGCAGGGTTCAGGGACTTCTGGTGGTGGCATGTAGATAGAGGTCGCACGTTAGGTGGCTCCTGCGAGGTACTCAGGGTTTTGGACTTTTATGTCCGGTTTCAGGGATAGTTTGTGACTAGTATGAGTTGGTGTGGAAAGTTATAA